>NW_015174388.1:60692-83304 GCF_001447785.1 Gekko japonicus
ATCGCGGGTCCCCCTCTTGTATATATCTATCATTCTAAACTACATCATCTACTGGATTTGGGGAGGGGGAGAAGACTAATACATGTCACGATCTAGTTAACTAGATGTAAAGCTTATTAACCTAATATTACAAATTAAATGTAAAGTTTGGTTCATTAAAATGAATACACATTTAATAGTTTAGCACAAATACTGCCTTTAAAATGATTTTCTTAGTTTTAGAATCTTTTCTTGCGTTTCTTTGTTTTCTGAAGTTTGGGGGCAGCTTCTCCTTAGATTCCGATGATTCTGAAGCGGTGGAACTAGTGCTTACTGAATCCTGTGAGTAGGATTCTTCTTCTTCTTCCTCCCAATCCAGTTTTAAATTCTTTTCTTTCTTCTTATATTTTGGGTTAAACATTTGCTTCATAAATTTTTCAGCTTTTGGAACAGAGTCAATTTAGTATTTCTTGTCCAGATAGTTGAAACTCAGCCCTTCTGGGAATAACCATCTATATGGTATTCCCTTTTTTTGCAGAGTGAGAGTAAGCATCCTGTAGAGTTTCCTCCGTTTTCTAACTTCAAAGGGGATGTCTTTCAAAAATTTTACCTCCTCATTCTTGATTTTTAAGGATTTTCCCATTGTTGATTTTAGGACCAGTTCTCTGGTAGATCATTTCGTGAATTTTAGATATGTTTCCCCTGGGAGTTTATTTTTCTTTATAAAATCTGGGTAAGTCCTATAGACCATGTCCATCTCTTTCAATAAATCTTCTTGTTTGTAATCCATTAGTGGGGCCAAGGCTTAGTGGCTTCTCATGCGCTTAACTTAGCTTAAAGTCTTTTTATTTCCAATTTAAAACCGCTTTTAAGATTAGTTTGAAAGAAGGGGGGGATTCTTGAGTTCCTCTCCTCCCATGCACTTAGGCACTTCCAATTACTACCAGGGTCCGATTCACTTTTTCACCTGAGCATTGCTTAACTCACAGTTTGGAGTCCTGGGAATCTTTTGGAAGCATTTTAAAGTTTTGATCGTGGCCGCTTGCTCCAGCTGCTTGCTCCGGCAGTTGTCTCTAGGCGCCATACTGGCTCCATGGCGACGGGACCTTTCGGGGAAAAGGTGAGCCTCAATTCCTTGGCTGTCGCCTTGGAATAGGCTTTCCTCAGCTCCCCAGGCTGGAGGTCTCCTACAGAGACCCCGGGGAGGTCCAGGACAAACTCGGACCTCTCCCATCAGCCGGGTCTTGGCACGTCCCCATCAGAGCTAGACGAGACACATCCGAGTGGCGAAATGCTGTTACCGGAAGTCCCAGCCACCCACGCTTCTCATAGCACTTTTTAAAATATTAAAAATCATTACACTTTAACAAGTAGCAAAGCTCTGAATTAACACTTGTACAAATAAACATTCAATGCTACCATGGTAAAATGTAGGAACTCCTAATGAAAGGGAACAGAGAGCACTCCTGCATTATAAAAAACACTTGGCTGAAGGGAGTTCTTGGCCCACCCAATTACATTCTTTCTGTGTTCATACCTTTGCCTTACAGGAGCCCGTGGACATACCAAAGAAGATCTCGAGAATGTGCTCTCCTACCCTAAAGAATTCACTTGTGTCCATGATGCAATGGGTGCATTCCGCAAATCAGAAGCCATGAAGGCAGCCTCTGCAATTTTTGTCCAACCAGGTGAGTAAATTGCCAGTTCCAAGAGGGGTAAGTTCCTCTCCCTGTGTGGTCTGTCTATGAGGCAGAACAATTCTGTTCAAATGGACTATACCACTTCAGATTTCAGGTGTATGAGTAACTTTTGTAATGCTCTCCCATGTAAAAAATTCACATGCTATGCTAGTTTCCCAGTTCCAGGGATCTATTAATGTAGGAGAATATTGAAAAAATATAATTTCCTCACCTGCAATATTTGAAGGGATACAGGACATTCTAACACCTCAGTAGGGTTGCCAGGTCTGGGCTGGAAAATACCTGGAGACTTTGGGGGTGGATCCAGGAAGAGGGCGGGGCTTGGGGAGGGGAGGGGCCTCAGCATGGGACAATGCCACAGAGTCCGCCCTTCAAAGCAGCCATTTTCTCCAGGGGAGCTGATCTCTGTCGGCTGGGGATCAGTGGTAAAAGTGGGAGATCCCCCCAGGCCCCACCTGGAGGCTGGCAACCCTACTCGCCTCTGCATTCTACCACCCCATTATTGCTTCATTCTGCTGCATGTGTAGATCAGGCCTTATTCACAAAGAGAAGTGAATTTCAAGACCACAAAAATATAGTGCAGACATTCTTCATCTTTGGATTATTGCTGAATTTCTGTAACCATTATTGAGCAGCATAATATTAGATGACTGGAATTACTCTGTAAAAAAGGTGGGGGCAGGGCCGTGTTGGTCTGAAGCAACAGAACAAATTCAGAGTCCAGCGGGGGCACCTTTAAGACCAACAAAGTTTATTCAAGGTGTGGGCTTTTGTGTGCAAGGCACACTTTGTCAGACAATGAAGTGGAATTACGGATCATAGTTGTATATATATAGAGAGGGCGGCTTGTTAAATTAGCATGCAAAATAGTGAAGGAGGTTTTTTTTAAAAAACAAAATTTTTATTCAGGATATAATCAATCGCAACCAACATTTAGTTATACATTTTATACCCATTACATCCTACCCCCCTCCCTTCCCCCCCTACATGGCTTCCCACAGTGCTACGACCTCCTGCATCTTTCTTAACCTTTCTCCTCCATCTGTTTCTTCATTACAACTGTTACAATTATATCTCTATCCTTTTGTATTATCGCAGTTCAATATTCAATAATTATTAAAGCAAAATAAGCTGTCTCTTACATCCCAATATTTTTCCAAGTAGTCTGTTAAGTCTTTCCAGTCTTTATAGAAGTCCTCTGCTTCCATATTATTAAGCTTCCGCATCATCTTGTCCATTTCAACGGAAAACAATAACTTTTTAATCCAATCTTCAACTCTCGGGACTTCAACTTGCTTCCAACATTGAGCATAGGTCATTCTGGCTGTTGTTATCATATACCACATCAATGTCCTTTTAGCCACATTGACCTCTTCCATTTTTAGCCCCAAAAGTAAAATTTCTGGTTCTTTCTTAAATTTACATTTTACAATTTTTTCCATCTCTACATAAATCTCATTCCAGAATTATTATTTTTTGCTTTTTCACAAGTCCACCACATATGATAAAACGAGCCCTCAACCTTTTTACACTTCCAACATTTGTTTGACATATTAGTATTCATATTAGCAATCTTTTTTGGCGTCATATACCACCTATACATCATCTTATAACAATTTTCTTAAAAAAAAATAATCTTATAACAATTTTCTTTTAAATCATTACATGTTATTTTTAGTGCATTTTCCCATAAATACTCCCAAGACTCCATCGTTACCTCTTTGTTCATATTTACTGCCCATTTTATCATTTGTTCTTTAACTGTCTCATCCTCAGTGTACCATTTTAACAGTAATTTATACATTTTTGAAATAGATTTTTTCCCTCCCTCAAACCACACATTCTCAATATCATTATTCTTTTTTCTAAAACCAAAGGTTTTTTTGTCTTTCCTAAACAATTCATTTATTTGTCTATATTGAAACCAACCATATTTAAACGCTAAGTCTTCTTCCATTTTCATTTCAAACGATTTTCCCACTGGTTTTAACATATCTTTATATTGTACCCAATCTTCTCCTTCATTCCTCGAAAAAGGTTTTATTGCCTCTTCCGGTACAATCCAAAGCAGTCTCTCGTCCGAGAAGTACCTTTTATATTTAGTCCATGTATCAAACAACACTCTTCTGATGAAATGATGTTTAAAGAAACCATCCATTTTCACCTTTTCATACCATAAATAAGCATGCCATCCAAACTTGCAGTCATGGCCCTCTAACGCCAACAATTTCTTATTATCCAATGTGACCCATTGCTGCAACCATGTCAAGCATACCGCCTCATGGTACAGTCTAAAATTCAGTAACTGGAATCCTCCTCTCTCTTTCGCATCACAAAGAATCTTCATTTTAATTCGTGGTTTCTTCCCAGCCCAAACAAATTTTGAAATTTCCCTCTGCCACATATTAAATATTTTCACATCTCTTACTATTGGGATTGTCTGGAATAAAAACATTAACCGCGGTAAAATATTCATTTTTACCACAGAGATTCTTCCCAACAGTGATAAGTTCAACGTATTCCATTTCTTAATGTCCTGTTGAATTTTCATCCAAAGTTTGTCGTAATTATTTTTATATAAGTCTATATTCTTCATTGTCAAATCAACTCCTAAATACTTGGTTTTATGAACTACTTCACATTGGATCAGCCTCTGCAATTCTTGCTTGTTCTTTTCCTTCATATTCTTGCACATCACCTTTGATTTGTCTTTGTTAAGATAGAAACCTGCTAAGTCCCCAAATTCATTTATTTTCTTTAACAGCAATGGTAAATTCTGTAAAGGATCTTCAGTCATAAACATCACGTCGTCAGCTCTATATTTATAAGAAAAACCCTTATTAGTTAGGCCTTTTATTGTTTTGTCTTCCTTAACTTGTTTCAACATTACCTCTAGAATCCATATAATTGTAATTTGTTTCAACATTACCTCTAGAATCCGTATAAACAGTAACGGGGACAGAATAGTGAAGGAGTTTTTAACAGATAAAAAGAATGACAAGCTGGGTTTCTGGCTGTCATCTGTTTGGGTTCAATGGGGGGGGGGACAACATAGGTAATAAATGTCAGAACCAAGAAGGGCTACGCATCCCCTATATTTTAATGTTGTTGTTTTTTAAAAAAATATTATAATAGTGATTGCAATGCAGTGCAATATTTTGTTGATCTCTGACCTAACGCTGCACCCCAGGAAAAGGATTCTGTCAGCTGACTCCATGTTTTAGTGAAGCAAAATGTTACTTTAAAAAAAATCTCTGTTTACTACTCTTAAGAGTATAATTGAATATGTAATGTAATTTGGAATGGTAGATTTAAATGTAATTCTCTATTCTGGGGACAAGAAAAATACTCTACACAGCCAAGATGCTTTAAAGTTTGCCTCCATGCTAGTAAGGAGATGGATGGGATCTAATGACTGAATTCTCACAATTTAGGGTACATCAATCTCCAGTTCTGACATATTTATTACCTATGTTGTCACCCCCCCAGTTGAACCCAAACAGATGATAGCCAGAAACCAAGCTTGTCATTCTTTTTATCTGTTAAAAAACTCCTTCACTATTTTGCATGCTAATTTAACAAGCCACAATTTATATATACAACTAGAAGCAAAGCCCATTGTATAAAAGCCTCTTCCGAGTGAGCTCCTTTGAGTGTCGGCCTCCTCTGAGCGTGCTGTGGCAAAGAGGCGAGCAGCATTACCTGGCATGTATTCTGGCTCTTCTCCATCATTGAGAGCACCACCACTGCCTTTCGGTCTCTGACTGCATGTTTTCAGGTGTGTGTGAGCGGCTGCCAGGCTTCTGCCACTACAGCGGGGCCTGCTCGGGCCGTTCTGCGTGCTCGGAGCCTTTGTCTCTCCCGGCTGAGTGGGGTCAACTCTTGACCACCACCTTGGAGAGACCTCGCACGACACTGAGGCCGAGACACTGGCCACCTCTTCTGTGGGCGGGACTCCAGCAATGCCGCGACTGGATTGGCATACCATTGGAGTGACAGGTCAGCGAGCCAAATGCTGTGGGAGCATGTGGAACATTCACCCCAAAATAGAATTATATATAAGAAGAGATTATGATCTGTAATTCCATTTCATTGTCCATTTCATTGTCTGACGAAGTATGCATGCACACAAAAGCTCACACCTTGAATAAAACTTTGTTGGTCTTAAAGGTGCCACTAGATTCTAACTTTGTTCTGTAGAAAATAGTTTGAGGGAAGGAAATCAGGTGTTCATTGTGAAAGAAGGAAAATCCAGTCCAGTATACCCCTGTGAAAGATCCCAAAGTTGTAGTATGAGCGAAGGGCTGTGTGGCAGTGTGCTCTTCTCAAGATGGATGAATGGGATGTTGTGTTCTTCTTTCCTACATTATAATGTTCATAGAATTTCTTTTGGTAATAATCGTGTGAGCAGCAGCACCTGTATATGGAACCTCTTCATCAGTGGAACAGGATCTTAAACTTAGAACAGGTGTTATAAAGAGATTTTAACTGTTGGAAGGTTCGTGGAGAACAAATTGCCTAACGTTTCCAATATATGTCGATGGACTCACATTCTAGCTGTATCTGAAGAAGTGAGCGGTGACACACGAAAGCTCATCCCCTACCAAAAATTTTGTTAGTCTTTAAGGTGCTACTAGACTCTTACTCTTTTCTATTTGTCCATATAGACACTCACATGATCTTTTAAAAAATTGAATCCATGAGCTCAAAACATTAAGCCTAAACTGGCTGTGTTCGTCAACAACCTATTTATATGTTTCAAAATTATGATTGAATTATAAAATATATATTATAAAATATCTCCTTTTCTTTTATTCATTTTTCATCTCATCTATGCTGCACCAACATCTTTAAATACTATGAAGAATAAGGGAGTAATACAAGTGGTGTTATTTCTCCATTGAACGTGTGGATGCATCATGGGAGTAAATAGGGGGAGTTACACCTGATACACAGAAGTAAGGTTATGAGGGAGACTTTGGGGCATAATAAGGTCATAGATTCTCAGATATCATATTAGTAGGTGCAAGACAAGTGTCATGTGAATGGTTTTAACAGCCTTTGGGAGTGTATACCTAGCATGACAGTTGCTGTTCCCTGTAGTTTTGTAGTAAGTCACACACCTTTAATCCTCTAACTGTATTTGTATTTTCATTAGCCAATATGGGTCCCCATTGAAGAGAAAAATGGGAAAGAGATGTTTATTGCCAAGGAAACAATTATAATGTATCATTGGTGCTGTTATTATCTCTTATGTTAACTTCTTCGGGGGAGCGTGTTCATAACTACTGCATTGTAATCAGCGTTATAATTTTGTCATTTAATATTCCAAGAAGACTACATGTGACCAGTGGGGCAGTGGGAATATTGATGGTGGTATCAAGTTTATGGGAAATTACTTCTCAACATTTGTGGAGCGCTTTTCCTAGGTTTTCAATATACTTCACTTATATCTCAATAATCCTTACAACAACTCTTTAAATTACGAGAATACTGTCACTACAATATAGACTGGGGGCTGAGAGAGAATGGGGCTGGTGTAATTTAAACAGTAAATGCTTGTCTGAACTAAAATTATAAACAGAGATTTCCATATTCTCCATTCATGCTCAATTACAGAAGTTAATTTCCGATATGGGGTAACATTAATGATGACTGATATGCATATGATACTGTTCTTGTACCACAGATAATCTACAAACCCTCATGACCACAGAAAATCTTTCAGGTCCTTTTCAGTAGTTACAGTTATTAATATAATTGCCTGGCTCTTCATTTGGATTAGGTGAAACCTGTCAAGATAATCCACAGAACAAGGAATATGACTTTCCAGTGTTTCAGATTGTCTCTCCTTGGCAGGTGTCAACTGGAACAGTGATTTCTATCGGCTGTCACAAAAATTCTATCGCAGTGTGCTGCGGAGCCTGACTAATGACAGTGCCCATGATGTAAATGAAATCAATGACTGGGTGAGAAGAAATACTGAGCACAAGATCAAAAGGCTCTTGGATCAGCTGGATTCAGATGTCCAGATGGTGCTCGTCAATGCTGTCTACTTCCACTGTAAGTGGCACGTTCTCAAACCTCCCAGCCCCACAGATACAAAGCTGACCTTGGCCTTGAAGCCCTGCATGGCAGGCGACCTTGGCAGTGCCAATGCAGAGCCTTGATCCTCCCCCCCCTTTGTCCTTTGTAAAGTCTCTTCCCCCAATTATTCATTATCCCCTTTCCCAGCTATCCTTCATTCCCCTCCCACATGTTTCATTCTCATACAATCTAAGCCTGTCCTCCCAAAGGTTCATAGCCCCCAGTGTGCCTCCCCCGACTCTGTTGTTTCCCCCACCCACCCCATCTGAATCCCCATGATGCTTCCCCACAATGCTTGACTACTGCTTCCTGGATAGCCTGCCAGCCCCATAGACTCCGTTTCATTTTCTCCATGTCTGAACTCCCCACTAAAGACCCGTTCATGGCCTGTCCCGTATTCTTAAGTTGCATCCCTAGCCACCTTATTTGGGAGGGGTGGGGATTTCAGTGGGAAAACCAATCATGGGTCAGTCCCTCTCAGCTCTGCAGTCTCAATCAAATCCCCCCACCTTTGTAGATGCTTTGAAACATGAAAAAAGGGAAATCTGATCACAGATTTCCCATTTAATGTACAGTTAGGCCATTAGACTGTGAACGCAACAAGTACGAAGCGTTATTTCTTTTTATTTTCTTTTTCAAAAATGTGCAGCTCAGTTTAATAAGCCTTTCTAGGCTGTATGTATAAATAACTTCTCTCTGATCCAAGTTCTTTATCTTTCCAGCCAAGTGGAAGACCATATTTAGGAGAAAAGACACAATAAAGGAAACATTCTACCGTCCAGGCCTCTCTCCCTCCAAGGTGTTCATGATGACCAGTAAGAAGTACCCATTGGCTTCCTTCACTGACCACACCTTGCAGGCCAAGGTAATACTCATGACCCAGGGTTGATGGATACTGTTAGGTGTCCCTACACTATCCCAGGCAGCACTCCTGGGCACCAGAAACTTGTGCTTGTTTGTTTTTTAGTTCCTTTATCTACAGTTGTTCCAGTAGAGAATACGTGGAGGCAGATGGGCCGTGCGATCCTAAGGGTGACTGGCACTGCGGCTGGCAGCCACCGGTGTAACTAGTCTGCTTCCCAAAGGGTTGGGTTAGTGAGTGGCTGCCAGGTAAAAGAGCTCGTAGCTGGTTTTTTGAGGCTGCAACTGCATCCGCGTCCCCAGCAACTGCACGGTAGCATCCCATCCAGGTGCTGAGTTGCACCTGAGGCTGTGGGGGGGCGGGAGAAAGGAGACTGACGAGGCGCCGCATCAGCCGAACAGCCCCCTCCCACCAACCCCCACTGCGGCTCCCTGGTCGTACCAACCCACCACGGATCCGCAGGACTGGTGCTCCCTGAGCTGAGGCGCTGGACAGAAGCGCCCGCCCCGTCGGCCTCTGACCCGAACTGTCCTCCGGCCCCTCCGGCCCTGGGGGAGGGGCCAGGCGCGGCTCTGGCACATCTCCTCTGAGGAGGGTAGAGCAGGCAACACTTAATTCCCCTGTGGCTGTGGGCAGCCCGGGCGGAAGGAGGGATTGTGGCCTGGGTGGAAGGAGGGAGGGCGGTTGGGACTCGCATCGGGGGGGGGGGAGAGAGAAGGAGGAGGAGGCGGCAGCTGAAGGCAGCTGTGGGCAGGGCGCACGGGGGTGGGGGGCGAGGAGGAGGGTGGCACAGTTAGCTCTACAGCCACTTCCTCCCGCGTCTCCTCTGCGCCGGCCGGAGCAAATTTACTTGCCAGTCGATCCTCCCCAGCAGAGCCAAGGAGGTGGTGGTGGTCACCCAGTCGGGGAGAGGACTTTTGGTGGGGGGGGCTTTTGGCGGAGGGGGCCAGTGCCGTTTGGCACCCCTAAGGGCCAGTGCGCTGAGCGAGCCAGCTCTGGGCTGGGCCATTATGGACAGGGCAGGCAGAACCAATCAGGGGCTGGCAGGCCCAGGGGGGCCTAGGCCAGTGCCTGTCACAGCCCAAGGGCAAGGAGGGGCATGGCCAGGGATGCTGGGCCATGTCTGCAGCACATCTCCCACCCCTTTAAAGAGACCAAGTCCTGTCACGAGCCCCCGGGTAGCTGACAGAGATGGCAAGGGCCCCACCAATCCCCCTACAGCAGCAGAGACCTCAAGCGGGCCCTTGACCCACACAGTACAAAGGGCGCCCTCACCTTGGGAGGGACACAGGGAGACGTACAGGAGAATTTGTGCAGTCATGGTGTCCTCTGCTCAGTGGCAACAGTTCCCAGCAGCCCGGCCATGCAACCGAGGACATCACTAGGTACAGGCAGTGGAACGGGAGTGGGTTGCCGGGGAGGGATGTCACGCAGGAATCCATAGCAGTGCTGGCAGGTCCTCCAGCAGCCTCTTGGTCCATCCCCTGGCCTCCCTCGTGACAGCAAGCAGCTCCTCCGAGGGCCTGGCAGCCACAAGTTACACAAGCTGGCCCTTCTATGCACGGGTGGTGGCCCCTGGAGAAAGCAGCAGATCTCCGGCCACTCTCACTCGATCACCGCCCACGGGGGGGTGGGCTAAGCTGGCCATGGGCTCCTGAGAGAAGGGCCCAGAGTCCTCCGCTTTGCCAGGAGCACCGGCAGCCACCCCACACCACCCTCCCCTCCTGTTCCCCACTCCCCCCCCCCACCTTGCAAAGACATTTGAGTCTGCCCACTGCGTGGCCTCCCCCTCAGCGGCTGGCCTGAGGGTCTCTGTGGTGCCTCGTGTCCAGAGGACGACTGACCTGGCCGCCACTTGTCTCACGAGAGTCCGGACATGGAAATGGTCCGTGGAAGGGCCCTGGGGTGGGGTGGGGGGGGACAGAGAATGGAGCCTCAGCCCATGTGGACACGGTCCCATCCCACTCCAGGGCCACAACCCCCCTCCCCCCACCCCGGCTCAGCAGCTGGGGCCTGTCTGTCACTGAACTCCATCTGCTCCTGGCTCAGCACAAGGGGACAGAGCCCGGGGCCATCAGGCTCTGAGGTCTCTGCCAGGGGAGAGGGGGTGGCCACACCGGTGAAGGCCCCCTTCTGCCTGGGCCACGGGGCTGGTTCCTGGCCCCACAAGGCACTGACAGCCCTGTGCTGCCCCCTTTGTTGGCGGCCTCACGATGACATCACCACTTTGAGAATTGCCTACAGGGGGAAGGGCAGGGGTGTCAGCTAGTATCAGGGGGGCTGGGGCAGCTGGGGGCGGCAGGGTGAGTAGCGTCCCCTTGCGGCGATGAGGGGGCAGCAGGTCCCCCCTCGCTCATCACACAACACCCACTAGCACACTGGTATCACCACCGCCTGTATGACGGCCCCGGGCCTCAGCTCCGGGAAGACCCTCCCCCACTGGCCCTCTGGGCCACGAGGGCACACGTGCACTTCCAAGCAGGGCTGAACGGACCGTTCCAGCGCTTCAGGGCTGACCTCTGCATCTGGGTGGCCTGTCCCGGGGCAGAGACCTGCTCCGTCACCCTGGGGCAAAAGGCACGGTGGTGGTGGGGGGGGGGGTCGAGCTGGCCCTGGTGGTTGCAAGAGGGCCCTGTCCACACGTTCCGCCACCACCGGCCTGAACAGCAATATGCCTTCTCAGTCCTGGCCCAGTCAGGCTGGCAGTGGCCGTCACCACAGCCAGATGCTGCCTCCTCAGCCGTGCCGCCCAGACACAGGGAAATGTCCTGGCCCTTTAACAGAGGCTTCATATGCGGCAATAGGCAGGTGAAGCTTTTCGTGGCATGGAAATAAATAACATCATTTATACACTCATCTAGGCTACTTGGCAAACCTATCAGGAGCTCACCTTGTGTGTAATTAATGTATAAGCAACATGGACCTTTGTTCGGCCTTGCTGGGGGGGGGGTAGTATTGTGCCATAGAGGTTCAGATGACAAGGATTGTCACTTCTGGGATTCACACTGGAAGTGACATCGCTGGGTTGGCAACCATAACATCAACGTTCTCAGCGGGGCTACTGTTAATCTGCCACACAACACAATGGTGATCCAGCAGCAAAAAAGCAATGACAAAAGAACCACAGCTAGGTACAAGAAAGTAAACAATGGCTGCTGTCATGCACACTAAATAATCCACATTCAAACTAGATTTTTACTGTGTGAACTGGCAAAATCCAGTTGGAAAGTGCATTGAAAGTGGATTATTTAGTGTGTGTAACCACAGTCAATGTATAATAATCCATTCTTAATACAAAGGGAAAGTCTACAATAAAATATAAACCAGTTTCAATGCACTTTAACTGGAGGAGGAGAATCATAGAATCATAGAATGTTAGAGTTGGAAGGGACCTTGCAGGTCATCTAGTCCACCCCCCTGCACTCTGCAGGAGCATAGCCGAAAGATAGCCCTACAACATACCCGAAAGATGGCCGTCCGGCCTCCCCTTGAAAACGTCCAGCGAAGGAGCATCCACCCCCTCCCGAGGCAGACTGTTCCACTGCTCAACCACTCTTACAGTTAGGAAGTTTCCCCTGATATTTAGCCGGTAACGACTCCCTTGTAATTTCCACCCATTAGATCTAGTCTTGCAATCTGGAGCAAGAGAGAATAGATCTGCTCCATCTTCTACATGACATCCCTTCAAATACTTGAAGACTGCAATCATGTCCCCTCTAAGCCTTCTCTTTCCTGGGCTAAACATACCCAACTCTTTCAGCCTTTCCTCATAAGACTTGGATTCCAACCCTCTCACCAACCTGGTTGCCCTCTTCTGGACACGCTCGAGTTTGTCAACATCCTTCCTAAAATGGGGTGCCCAGAACTGGACACAGTACTCCAGGTGAGGCCTGACCATAGCAGAATAGAGCGGAACTACCACCTCCCGTGATCTGGACACAATGCTTCTGTTAATGCATCCTAAGATTGCATTTGCTTTCTTCACAGTCACATCGCACTGCAGGCTCAGGTTTAGCTTGTGATCAACCAGAACACCCAGATCCCTTTCACATGTGCTGCTGTCAAGCAGAGTCCCTCCCATTCTATCTCTGTGCATTTCATTTTTTTCTTTTTTTTTAAGCCCACGGAGGGGATTTTTTATTATTTTTATATATCTACAATACCACAGAAAATAATAGGGATGGGGTACTATATATTGGGGAAAAGGAAAGAAACCAACTAATACCTAAAAACCCAAGAGATCCTCAAAAAAGCTTAGTTACAGTAAATCAAAACTCGTTTAAGTCAATATGAATTGAGTCAAGTTTTTTCACACCTTTTCACTTTTCTTTAACAAATTTAACTGCTTAGAAACCATACCCCCCATCATCACATTTTTACATCATTTACTTCAAGGCACATTTCAGAGTCCTTCAGCCTCTATTTCTCTTTTCCTCGTCTCTTCCTCAGTTTATAGGGACTTTTTGGAGCAGAAGCCCCTTGCTTCGCCAGAGAGTCTTCTCCAGAAGATTCCGTTTCCAATTCGCCACTCGAGCTGTTGTCATCACTTTTTCCTTCTTCCTCTCCCTTTCCCAGCTGAATCTTTAGGAATTCTTTGGCTTTAAACACAGAGTCAATTCTTTCTTTTTTATCTTTCATCTTAAAAGCCACTCCTTCTGGAAATAACCATTTGTATCCAATTGAGTTTGTCTGAAGATAAGTCACCAGCTCTTTGTACTTCTTTCTCCGTTGTCTTATGTCAAATGGAATATCCTTCAACATTCTGATCTTGGTTTCCCCCATTTTCAGGGGTGTTCCAGAAACTGCTTTCAGGATTGCATCCCTTATGTGCCTCTTCGAGAATCTCACCACAATCTCCCCAGGCAGATTATTCTTTTTTATATAGCCTGAATATGATCTATAGACCACATCCATTTCGTTTAGTAACAATTCCGCCATCATTTCTGTCACTGGGGCCAGCAATTCACTCATTAGCTCCTTGAGATTCTCTCCCGGTTTTTCCGGCACACCCTGGAAGCGAAGGACCATATTTGCTTTGTCCATTTGTACTTGCAGCCATTTATCTTCCATTGAAGTTTGCTTTAATTCCAGCTTTTGGACTTTCTTCTTCACTTTTTCAGTTGTTGCAGCCACCTCCCTGATTTTTTCATTGTCTTGCTTCATTAGCTGTATCATGTCATTCATCTGAGTCTGCTGTGCTGTTATCTGGGTTTGCTGCAGTGTCAGGTTTTTGTTTACTTCCGAAATCTGTTCTTTGACGTTATTCAACTGTTCCAGCAGAGGGTGCATACACTCCCTACAGTTTTTGCCAGCTCATTCGTCACTTCCGCTTTCGGACTCTCCAGTCCTTTTGCTTTCGGAATCAGCTTGTCTTTGTCCCTCTTCCCTGCCATCTTTGCCGATTGTTTACTCTCCGCAAAAGTTTTTAAAAGTCTCTGAAAATGCGCTCCACCGCTTCTCTACCTTGGTGAGTAAATCTAAACAGTTTTTCCCGCGTTTCTGCTTGCTCCCCCCCTTTTTGTTTAAAGGTTCTCACGCATGGGAGGCGTCCCCCCTGCTCCTTCCGCAAAATGGGGTGGGGAGCGTATTTTCTTTTAAAATTCATTTCTCAGTTGACTCACGTTCATAGTTGGTCATCCAACCCCTCTTCTTTCATTGTGTTAAGTGCTCGATCTCCTACGCTTGACCCGGTTAGCTTCACTAGTGCTTTTTCAGCCTCTCAGCACGAAGAACCACTGGAGCAGAGGGGAGCCTCGATTCTCTGGCATTCTGCCATCGAAGAGGCTGCCCCTCCAAAAGCTCCTTGGCCAGGATACCTTCACCGGTTCCCTGGGAGGGTTGAGCCTGCTCGTCCCCTTCTTCGGCTGGAGCGCAGCTACCCCCCCGGGAGGTCCAGGAGGAGCATCCGCAGTCGTGGAGCCATCGACGAGAAGTCCTTTTTTTCCCCCAAGTGTAGGAGTTTGCACTTCTTTCTATTGAAATTCATTTTATTTGTCTCAGCCCACCGTTCCAGCCTGTCTAGATCATTTTGAATCCTGACTCTTTGTTCTTCAGAATTAGCAATCCCACCTAGCTTCGTGTCATCTGAAAATTTGATAAGCATCACCTCTATGACTTCCTCCAGGTCATTTATAAAAACATTGAACAACACTGGGCCCAGGACCGAGCCCTGCGGCACTCCACTCAAGACTTCCCTCCACGTAGACGCAGAGCCTTTTACGAGCACTCGTTGGGTACAATTTTTCAACCAACCATGAATACATCCAATGGTTGCCCCATCCAACCCACACTTAACCAGTTTATCCTCAAGGATATCATGAGAAACTCTGTCAAATGCTTTACTGAAATCTAGATACAGTATACCCACAGCATTGCCAAAGTCAACCATTTTAGTAACTCTGTAAAAAAAAGAGATAAGGTTCATCTGGCATGACTTATTCTTGATAAACCCATGCTGGCTACTACCAATTAACTCATTCCGTTTAAGGTGCTCACAGACAGAGTGTTTAATAATCTGCTCTAGAATTTTCCCAGGTATTAATGTCAAACTGACAGGCCTGTAATTTCCTGGGTCTGTCTTTTTTCCCTTCTTGAAGATTGGGACAACATTCGCTCTTCTCCAGTCTTCCGGCACAACACCAGTACTCCAGGACATCTCAAAGATTAGAGCCAGAGGCTCTGAAATAACATCTGCAATTTCTTTTAGGACCCTGGGATGCAAGCCATCCAGCCCTGGAGATTTGAAAGTATTTAAGGCAGCTAGATGCTATCTCCTTTCTTACTCTGGACTGGCAGTTCCTCTGGACTGGCAGTGCCCTGCATTCTTCAGTTTGTATACAGCTCGCCTTACAGTTAAAGACTGATGCAAAGTGAGAGTTAAGTAATTCCGCTTTGTCTTCAATCCCTTGTTAAGGCTTGACCGTCTTCCCCTAGCAATGAGCTTATCCCATCCCTGTTCTTCTTTTTGTTCAGCATTTCCAGCCACGGGATGCTACCTAATATTTCTCTGAGTTTTTTAAAATCACCTTTTCTGAAGTCGAGGATACGAGTGCTACTATGTCCTGGTTTCACATCCTTCTCTATGTCAAATTCCAAGCTGACATGGTCAGTATTCCCCAAGGATCCCACAAAGTTCACTTCATCAACCAGTTCTTCCCTGTTAGTCAGGATTACTATTTCCCCTTCTCTCTCCCCCCCTGCTCTATCCTTACCCACACACTTTCAACGGGGCAACTCTCAAAATCCTGAATTTCAGTGCAAGTGTATTCATTCTTGACATATAGTGCCACCCCACCTCCTTTTTTGTTTATTCTGTTCTGTTTGAACAAGGTATATCCTTCAATCGCTGTGCTCCATATATGAGACTCATCCCACCAAGTCTCAGTGATACCTATCAGATCATACTTATTTTCCAATATTTGTTCAAGTTCCTCCTGTTTATTTCCCATACTCTGTGCATTAGTATAAAGACATTGCAAGAAGAAGAAGAAGACATTAAGTCACAACCAGCTGGTGGTGACCCCTTCCATGGGGCAATCCAGGCAGGATATGATAAGCAGAGGTGGTTTGCCATTGCCTTCCTCCATGTGGTCACCCCGGTCTTCCTTGGCAATCTCCCATGCGAGTACTAACCATGTCTGGCCCTGCTTAGCTCCCCAGACCCTCACAGGCTCAGGCCAAAGTGGCTAGAAGGAGATGTGTCTATTTCTGTGAGGGAGATAAGAAACCGTCTCAACTAGGGGTATGCCCCCAAACAGTCATTCTAAGTTTTTTTTTATTTTTAAAACATGCATTCTTCATCTTTTGCTTTATTAACTTCATTCATTTTTCATTATTTGTTTTATTCATTTATTTGTTTTATTTTAAATTATTCCACCCCCTGCCCCCTGCTTACAGAGAGGACTGAGCAGGGCCAGGGCCGCTGCTAGACTGGCCGGACAGCACTGCTTTGAGGTCCCTTTCTTCCTCCCCATCTTCCCTGCGGCCTTGGAAACTCTTCTTGATAAGACTGAGTCATAATAGTGCCCCATTGCACCCTGTCGTCCCAGAGAGCCCCTATATGCTCTGGGTGCAGAGGAGACTGAGGTGACAGGGGAGAGTCGATTTCCCATCTCCTAGCATCCTGCCTGGCCAGGTTAGGCGAACAACAGTGGCAGTAAAAGCCCCTAGCAGACTGGTACAACGGCAGCCATTTGTGTGTGTGTGTGTACCACAGGGTGGGAAGGCTAAAAAAGAGAGAATGATTGTGCTTGGTGCAAACTTCAGACAGTGGGGACAGTTAAGCAGAGAGACTTTCCAAGGGAAGCATGTGTGCGGTTTGTTTTATTTTTAAAAATGTGCTGAAAACTGTGTTTGGTTGGAGGTTTCAAACTTGCTGGCTCTCTCACGCTGGAGGCTCAGACTGGCAAGAAGGGGGGGGAGTTTTCCTTCCCCTGCTTGAAAAAAAGGAGAGCTGAAATCAGCACGCTCCCCCCCCCAAGTCATTTCCCCCTACACCACAACCTCCCCCCTGAGAAAAGGGAATGACTATTGGTTCTAACGTGTATCTAGTAACAGAAATGGCGGCTGGCACACAGACTTTTGGCTGTTGAGCACATTTGCTAGAGCTAACCAGGTATTTCAAAAGTGAGGAAAATGGGCACAGCAACGCACCCTTTGTCCTTGGGTTGTATTTTTTGCTTGTGTGTGTATGTCTTTGTTTTATGTTCTATAGTTTGCCACAGAGGGCAAACTCCTTTTTATGGTTAAGATGTTTTCCTAGATGCTGCAAAGAACTTTTAAAAAAATTTCCAAGTCTTTTGGCTGTCTCATTTTTGGAAGAACTTTTTGGAAGAAAAACACAACTATTTTAAAATTTAGTTTGGTAATGAACTATTGTAACATCTCAAGACTCTAATTTACATTTTCCAGGTTCCTCAGCCTAATTTCTAGAGGCAGGAAAGGGACCCTCCGTGCATATACAGAAGAAATGCACCCCTAGTACCCACATACACAAACAGTGCAGAAGCAAAAGATGACATGACTTACTGAATATTAGTTTTCCAGACACTACAAAAAAAACAAACCCAAAAAACCAAAACAAAACTGAATTCTATGGTGAATTCTTAGGGCTTTCTTGAGAGAGAGACTCCCTATGCAGCTGTCAGTGTCAACAGCAAGCAGGTCCAAACACACTCTCCTGAAAAGGCTATGTTTTATTGGAATACTAGTCTGTTGCCAAGTGGTACAGGAACATTGTCAGGAATAACGATTAGTGCAAGGGGATCCATACATATACCCTGATGCTGCATCTAGCTAAGCAAATAAAATCCAAACGCGCGTGCAGGAATTCTCCCAGCGGGATATTACATCATGAATGGGAGACTCACCCCAATCCCTTGAGAGCAGAAATATTAACACCCGTAGTGTAATTCAAGCCCTCCCTTACCTTCAAGGTTATACTGATAGCGCTGTCTGGCTGAACCAATTCACACGGGGGGGAAGAGCGCCTCCCTTATGTTACCCACGGCAGCTAAGCAAAGCAAGCATGTGCGGCTGTGCAAAAGTCAGGGACGAAAGAAAACAATGAGAGCATGGCAGCTAGCTGACATTCTGCCCCCTCAAAAGAAAATCAGCCCCCTCCCGGAATGCCCGGGAGACCTCCTGGTTTCCCTGGGAGACGTTCGTGAAACTCACACAAGAGGTCAGGGGCCCGAATATCCCCTTCTTCCACCCATTCCCAGTGTTGGGGACCAAAATGCACCCACTTCACAAGGTAATATAAGCGTCCTTGTTTCCATTTAGAATCCAAAATTTTAGAGATTTCGTAGTGTTCTTCACCTTCCACCAAGAGAGGAGGAGGTACTGTCAGTTCAGGGCGCCATCGATTAGGAGCTGGACTGGGCTTCAAAAGGCTGAAATGGAAAATGGGATGGACATGTTTTAGATTTTTAGGCAAATCTAATTCTACAGTCACATCATTCATCAGTCTGAGCACTTTAAAAGGCCCGATGTACTTCCACACCAATTTCCGAGAGGACTGAGAGAGTCTCAAATTCTTGGAGGACACATACACAGAGTCTCCAGGCTGCAACACTCAACCCTCCACCCATTTCTTGTCAGCCTGGTGTTTGTAAGCTGCCTTGGCAGCTTCCAGTGTTTCACAGATTCCCGGCCATGAGTCTCTTAGCGTTTCACACCAATCCGCCGCGTCACCCCCTTTCCTGGGCACCGCAGACAAGAAGGGGACCGGGAGGCTGTCATAGCCCAGTGCAGCCTTAAAAGGCGAAAACACCCTTGGAGGAATGATAAGCGTTATTATAACAGAATTCAGCCAAGGGCAGCAAGTCAACTCAATCGTCTTTTTGAAAGTTGGTGAAGCAGCGCAAATATTGCTCTAGGATTTGATTCATCCGTTCCATCTGGCCATCAGTCTCTGGGTGGTAAGCACTGCTTAGGGCCTGTTCCACCCCCATAAGGTCTATTAGTTCCCCCCAAAACTTTGAAACAAATTGGGATCCACAATCCGTGATTATCTTGTTTGGCAACGTGTGAAGTCTAAATACATGTTCGAGGAAAGCTTTCGCTAACGACCAGGCAGTTGCAGTTGGCAAACTGGGGAATGGGATGAAATGAGCCTGTTTGGAAAACAGGTCCACGACTACCCAAATTAGGCAGCTAGGCAGTAAGTCAGTGATAAAATCCATAGAAATCACCTCCCATGGTCTACTGGGAGTCGGCAGTGGCTTCAAGAGCCCTGGGGGCTTTCCCGGTCTAGGCTTACACATAATGCAGATTTGGTACTAGTGCACATACAGTGATAAATCCTTGCGCATGTGCAGCCACCAGAATTGGAGCTGTAAAAGATGCAGAGATTTTACAACGTCATTGTGTAAAAGTTGGGGGTTCAGTTTAGATATCAAAGGGTGGGTGACTGATTGCTGTTCAGAGCTAACGGACAACAGGAAGATGACGTCACAGGTGTTTAGAGCTATCTATGAAGCCATCTGGCTTTAGAGCTAACAGACAACAGGAAGATGATGTCACTGTACAATGTAAATTTTAAAAATTATAAAATTGTGTCACAGTTTTAAAAAACTGTTTTATTTAAGATATGAGAATGTTTAAGCACACTGACCTGCAAGAACCATTTTAAACATAGCAGTATCTAGTGTCTCTGGTGAAAAAAGTTAATCACATACAACCATCTGTGCCAAAACACCAGATTCAGGGGGGTTCTTGTGCAGATAATAGCACATGGCATTTTAGGGTCCCCTTTGATCAGACCCCACCCACAATGTGTAAAGGGGAGAATGACACTGATACCACGCACCCCTAAAATACCAGCACACGTGTTCTGAGACAGGGGCAATACCAGGAGAAAGCACGGCCTCCCCGTGAAACTAAAAGGCCACCCTTGTGTTCCTGCCCATCTTTCCCTTCTGTGTGAAGTGAAATAAACCCTGGGGAAATAAATCATAGGGAATTGCAATAAACAGAAACACCAGTCCTGCAGTGTGCACCATGGTATAGAGGCATGCTTTAGAGAACCCCAGCCTTCTAAGAGAGGTCAGGGGGAGTGTCCTGAGGTGGCAGGTGCAATTTGGGGGTGGCAGGAGCTGTTCTGGCGATTTTAGGTTGCGCCAATCCTATGAGGTAGACCACTCAAGCGGCACTTTGTTTCATTTTGAATATTGTGTGACCCCTCTATCAAATCATCTCAGGAAGGTGGACCTCTGGGCACTGTGCTTGGGGCAATTGGGGGTTCCCAAAAAATTCTGATCTTGGGGCACCCTCCTTCGTCACGTAGGGGAGTGTCTGGCGACATTTAAACATGCCACTGAGCATGCTGTGCTTGAGGGGGTGTTGTCTTTAAAATGGGAGCGGAAGGCACTATTCTGCAGCTGGCCTGCTGCTGGACTCTTTTTCCTGTAATGTGTGCATGAAATGTAAAAAGAGTGATCAGTAATGTAACAAAATGTGGTTATAAAAAAATGAAAGGTTTTGTACAATTTTTTTTTAAAAACAGTTGTATAAAAATAACAAATTCAAAGAGTTTTAGTGGGGAAAAAGCCCACAGGCATTTGTGTGTGCAGAAAAAAATCAAAAACTGATACTGGAGGGGATGACTATTCTGTAACATGTGGCTTCAGTCAGAGATTGTACTTCAAAAAGTCATCTAGTGCAAGCAAATTCTGAGCATCTGAAAGAAACCCAACAGCATCCAAACCTAAGCAGGCATCAGATTTGAAAATAATTAACAAGAGAATCCCTTCACTTCCATTTGCTTCCTGAACAATAAAACCCCGGAAGTTCTTGAGAACGCCATTATTCAAAGGAAGTCTGGTTTGGGGAACGTTAATATAGACAACCTCTGAACCACAACCAAAAACTAAAAGATTATGTAAAGGTAAAGGTAAAGGTTCCCTTGTTTGAAAGCCAGTCAAATCTGACTCTAGGGTTGCGGTCAGAGGTCATTTCGGGGAGGATCGCGGGGAATCGCAGTTCCCCCGGGTGAGGTACGGGGGGCGGGGCACATGACGAAGCCCCACCCCCCACTTCCGGCCGCCCCGCTTCTGGCCCTCATTCAGCCAGGAGGAGGCAGGAGAAGAGGGAGGGTAAGTTGCTTCCTCCCTGCCTCTCCCCACCCCTGCCTGCCTGGGGCCAGGGAGGGCCTTCGCGGGGCTTCCTTGCACTCCCGCCGGCCTTGCAGGTCCACCGCCGGGCCCCTCATGTGCTTGAGTTTTTGTGTCGGAAACTCAAATACTCAGCGCTGTATGGCATGACTTTCATGCCAGGTTCTTTCCTTTTCTGAATTAATTTGCCTTTTCCAAGAGATGGCTCCATTGTTCTTGTTCTGTAACTTCCAGGTCCAGAAAACAGCATGCTAGACAAGGCAAGAGGAAATGCAATGCCTTCTTTGTCATTTTGCATTTTACAGCTCTCTTGTCCTTGGGAGAGGAGGGTCCTCTATCGCTGTCTTTGATGTGCACGGCACTTGTCACCCTAGTGATGCCAAATCTCCGGGCTTCTCAAATGTCTGTGATCCTGTTTTCCTTACTAGGTAAAGGCTACATGCTTATGGGGGAAGGGGGGGGGGAACTGACGGTTAGTTCTGGCAGGCAAATACTGTGGGGTGATTGGGTCCTGATCTTTAGTGCCTTTACTTGCATCCACTACATCTAATATCTTCACGCGTTTAACTTCAGTCCAAACAATAGATGTGTCCAGGATGGAGGAGGCTGAAGATAGTTCCTTATTCGCACTTCCTTATTCATTCCTTATTCATTACTTATTCGTGTGTCATTCAGAAACACTAAGGAGAGTGATTTGGAAAGCTCTGAACCCCAAATTGAGGTCTGGATCACCACATATCATATACCCCCACATTCACAGGACTCTCCCCTTCGAGGGGACATATGCTGTATCCTGGTCCAAAGCACGGTTCCGGTGCCAGCTGCTCCAAAGTGCGTTGCCCCCAGACAAGCACACAGGCAGACACTGGGGCCAGGCTGCACCCCCAAAAAAATATTTGAACCACCCCAAATGACACATCCCCATGCTCTGGGGACTGTGCCCTGCAGGGTGACATGCAGTGATGCCCGGTCCAAACACCGGTTCCGATGCCACGAGCTTCAGTTCGCAGTGCTTCCCTGATGCCTGTATTTCAAAGCAGATTTGAATAAGGAAGTGACCCCTGCACAAAAAATAAGGTTTGCACCCCCACACTTCATACACCCCCGTCTTCAGCGGACCCTCCCCTTCGAGGGGACATATATTGGGGGGGCAGTCTGGCCCCAGTGTCTGCCTGTGTGTTTGTTCCTTATTCATTCCTTATTTGTGACTTATTCATGAACTCATCCTAAAACACTGAGGAGAGTTTGAGAGCTCTGAACCCCAAAATAAGATCTGGACAACCATATATCATACATTACCACATTCAGGGGACTCTCCCCTTCAAGGGGAAATATGGTACTACCTGGTCCAAAGAGTGGTTCTTGTGCCA
>NW_015174388.1:83849-84175 GCF_001447785.1 Gekko japonicus
TGTGGGTATACTCTTTACTTCCTTTTGAGACAGTGCTCTTGTGGTGGGAACCAACGGCCAACCACAGTCCCCACTGGGCAAGGGTCTTCCCCACTTTCTTGAAACATAGGCTGGCTGGGTGCCACGTGGGGAATGGTGCTCAGGAGAGCTATGGGTGCAATCTCAGACAGCTACATTTAGCTCCCAAGGGTTCTTATTTCCTGGCATGCAGGGGGGAAAAGATCAGTTTTTGCTTTTGCTTTAAAAGCAATGTTGGGAGGGCACAAAGACTGAAAAAAGTCTAAAGTAATATCTGCTAATTCTAGCTAATTTTTTTTCTGGAGACA
>NW_015174389.1:0-4678 GCF_001447785.1 Gekko japonicus
TACATTTTGGATCTGGACCAATAGTCTTGTTCAGCCTTTCCCCCCTGTTTGCATGTTTAAACCATGTTATCATCAGCAACATTCTGGCCAGTTCTCAGTACGATTGGTCATTTGTCCTGTTTTGTACAGGACAGTTCTCTCTTCGAGTCTTCTCTCCTGTGTTTTGTACCAAATGTTAATGGGTACCATCAGTTCAGCTTTTATACCTAGAGAATAATGAGGTTGGACACTGAGAGATGATTTTAGGTACTGAGCCTTCTGAAGAACTACATATAATTTTCCTGCTTTCTCTCCGATGTCCTAGCCACTCACTTCTGACTATATCAGATTCTGCTTGGTTACTCATGACAATTGTGATAGCCAGCCAGTGACTGCCTAGGGCTAAGCTACATTTTCCCCCAAAGATTTCACTGTTAAAGCTAAGAAACTCTACTCTGCTGGTTACAGAAGCGTCAGCAGTAGGCCAACTCCATCGGTTTCAATAATGAGCATTGCCCTACCTAAAGACTCCAGCTCCCTGGTTGTACTATATGATGACCTCACTAAGAGGCAAGATTTTCCTTCCATTTTTTCTTTCCTTTCTGACTGAGCAGCGCTATTTATCTGTTTTCTTCTTCTCTGAAGAACTATGGCTGTTCCACCCTTTCACAGTAGATATTTTGCTGATGGCTCAACCCAGGAACCTGAGGGAAGGGTTAAGATCCCCTTTAACTTAGACCACTGAATGGCACTTGAGGCTTTTTTAAAGTTCAAAAATAACAAAAAATATTTTATTCAACAGAAGTCAGAGGGACAGATAAAGGTAGGTTGATGGTTGGCTGGGAGGGAGATAGGTTTGCCAACTCCAGATTGGGAAATTCCAGGAGATTTGAGGGGTGGAGCCTGGAGAGAGTGGGGTTTGTGGAGGGGTGGGACCTCCAACAGGTACAATGCCATAAACAGCCATTTCCTTCTAGGGAACCATTGTTGCTAATCTCCAGGTGGGAGAGACAATGAAGAAAACAGCCGTGATGTAGTATTATGAGCATGTTAAGAATTTGTTTCATTGAAGTGAGAAGAATGTTGAGTGTTAATTTCACAGATGAGTATTGTTGATGTGTAAACTAATGTTATTCACGCAGCTCACTGAGATAAAGCAGTCAGGTGAAACAGGGATACATGCAAATTCTGTTGTGTGTGCGCGTACATCTTGATGACCTGTTGAAGAAATACTACTCACTGCAAAATAGTATTTTAAATATAGATTTTCATAATACTACATCACGGCTGTTTTCGCCATTGTCTGCATCCTTCCTGTGATCTCTCTGTTGTTTCTACATAATCTCAAGGCGGGGGCTGGAGATCACTCAGAATTACAACTGCTCTTCAGGTAGCAGAGATCAGTTCCTCTGGAGAAAATGGTGGCCTCTGTGTCATTATACCCTGCTGAGTTCACCACAGCAAATTAACGCTGAGTGCCCAAGGCCGGGGCACTCTCCCAGAGCCTCTTTCCACAACGGGCCTTATTCTTAGTATATATATGTTTGTGACCTGGGCTGGGGTGGGCATGGTGTGGCATAGTACCCGCAGATCCAACACTCAGCAGATTTGGAGGGGGAATTGGCTCTGTAGGTGATCAAATCAGGAGGCACACTCCACAGTTCAAGAATCCTTTCTTTTCATTACGGTTTGCCAAGATTTTTCAGCACTTCATGGCCCAGGCTAACTTTCCTCCTCCACCACTGGCTTTGGGCACCTGCGACTCTGCTTCACTATGGCCTTAAGTGCTCAGCCCAATAACTAGCCCAATTACTAAAACTGCCCCCATGACCAGGTGCCCACTTTCCAGGCCTCCTATCCAATTGTACCTCAGCCCTAAATGGGACTCCTTCACCTCTGGAGGCAGCTGCTATGGCCTAGCCATCCTCACCTAACGTAGGGGTACAAGGTCACATGCTCCCCACAGCTAGGTCCCCCTGTCTTCAAGCTAGCTTCCTCAGGGTGTTATGGCCATAATTCCATTGAAGTCTGCTCCTGCAGAATTGCTTGAGAGAGTGGTTTGAGACCCCAGCAGGGGTCACAACGGAGGAATATATATCAGGCAAATAGTACAATAGTGACTTCTTTGGCAAGGAGGCTCATTCTTTACTGGAAATAGTGAAGGTGGGACTTTACCCTCCCCCAATTCTACTCCTCTTGGTGATAGTGCGCTAGAATCTAAAAATAAATAAATAAATAAAACCAAAATCCTGTCTTCTACAAAAAGCCTAAACCTTTACTGGACAAATGGCCCTATCATTAACTTTAGATGCATCATAGAAGAACAGCAGTTAATATCATAATACGTAGTAGTGTGCCTCATGGTGTCTGCCTTTGTCAGACATCTAGGTATCTGCAAAAAGAAATCTGGTATCTGATGAGACAGATAAAACTTCATAACCAAACCTCTTTGCCCTTGCTTTTTCTCATATTTAAGCCCTTCTTCATCCTGTTAAGACTGTGTATCTTCCTGGTGCTGATCCACCACTGGCATTTGAAAGGCTGTAGCCCAGCACCAAGCTGATGGCATTCAGCATTGATGACTTAAAATAATGCCATCCCTCACTGGGTGACAAACGGGCTGTTGCACTTCAGCTGAAGAACTGTCTTACTAATTTTGATTGGCTAAATCACTATGGTCCAGTAGCTGGCCTGTCTTAAAACTGCATTACGTTTTTGTCAGTAGAAACCAGTAAGAATCATGAAGGGCAGTGATGTCACCCATCAGTGAATGAACACACGCTGTTATTAACAAAGACATGGTGAAATCAGCTTTAGAAAGGCTGAAACAAGTAGTCAAATGGAGTTCCCCCTCTAATTTTCCTTCAATTGAGAAACTTTTAAGCATAGGCTACTTAAAGGTAAAGGTTCCCTTGCTCGAAAGCCAGTCGAATCTGACTCTAGGGTTGCAGTGCTCATCTCCATTTCCAAGCCGAAGAGCCAGCGCTGTCCAAAGACATTTCCGTGGTCATGTGGCCGGCATGACTAAACTCCAAGGCGCACGGAACGCTGTTACCTTCCCACCGAAGTGGTACCTATTTATCTACTTGCAATTTCTTGCTTTCGAACGGCTAGGTTGGCAGGAGCTGGAACTAAGGACGGGAGCTCACTCTGTCATGCGGCACACTCAGGTCTCGAACTGCTGAACTACCGACCTTCCACAGCCTGCAGTTCAGCGTCTTAACCACTTGAGCCACCGCAGCTCCTATAGGCTACTTACATGTCATCAAAAATACAACATTAATTGATATTCATTACTTTGATGTATATTTAAACCCACTGTTTCTTGGCTTCAATGCAACTGTGCTCCTTCTAAATTGCCTAGCCCGCCCATTCATCACTATTCTTACATTATAACTATCTGACTTGAATATCCCACATTCCTTGTCCTTCCTAAGTAGACTTGGTTTTAAAGGCCTATTACAAGAAAGGTTCTGCTAACATAATACCAGGAGGTACAGTATAGAAGCCCTACATAATGATACACTTCAGCCTTAGCCTTAGTGAATCCATTTTAGATGCGCCAGGTCTACATATAAAACGTTAGGTGATCACAGAATCCAAGAACGAGAAGGTAGCAAAACAACATGGGACCCATCCATTCTTCAGCCCTTTAAAGGTCAACCTAATTTGCTCGAGGACAGCGACGGCTCCATCTTTCTGGCACTCCCACCCCTTGCCTCCCCGTGAGGCCAGTGGCACCATTAGGAAAAAACAATTAACGCCATCTTTTGGTTGCTGCTGTGTTTTATGGGAAGGGAGCACTCCCTGGAGAAGACCCTGATGCTGGGAAAGATTGGAGGTCAAAGAAGACGGGGATGGCAAAGGAGGAGATGGTTAGACAGTGTCATAGATGCAACGAACATGAAGTTGAGCCAACTTCAGAGGACGGCGGAAGACCGGAAGGCCTGGCGTGATCTGGTCCATGGGGTCGCAAAGAGTCGGACTCGACTGTGCGACTAAACAACAACAACAACAACAACAACAACAAATATGATATTATGTTGTACACCAACCTGAGCCCGGTTTTTAATGAAGTACATTCAACTAGGCAGCAACATGTCACAAAGAGAGCCAGGCCCACTAGAGAAGAGCCGAAGCTCAAAGATGCATGGATACATACATCTCTCATTCCTCAACAAACTGTTCATGACATGGTGGTGTCCATGTATTTGCTGTTACCTGTGCTGCTATACATTTGAAATCCTGGGAAGGGAAACTGTTTGAGAAGCAATCTGGAGAAGAAAAATGGGCCTGGAGTTGACCTTGGATGACTCAAGGAAGCCAAGCCGACTACTTCCCCTTTCTACAGACTGACTTTCCAAACTGATACAGAAGAAAGCTCCTTTCCGACCCCAATAGTACCAGATATGGGCATGAGTACAATCAGGGCTCTTTTTGTAGAAAAAGCCCAGCAGGAACTCATTAGCATAATTGGCCACACCCAACAGCAGGAACTCATTAGCATATTAGGCCACAACCCCGACAGAGCAGCTCATTAGCATATTAGGCCACCCCCCCATGTTACCAGAAGTGTGGTTATCCAGCCACAACCACCTTTTGCTTGTTATTCTGTTTACCTTTTTTGTGGTCAAAACCCAGGGCTTTTTTTGTAGCAGGGACTCCTTTGCCTGTTAGGCCACACACCCCTAATGTAGCC
>NW_015174389.1:7267-17761 GCF_001447785.1 Gekko japonicus
CGCCAAGGGGAATGGAATGCAGGCTCGGCTGGTACACAGGTCAAGTGAGCGAACTGAGACCCATAAACCTTATGGCAGCCTAGCAGACACCTATATGGATTTGTATTTTCCGATCTATATTTTTTCTGATCTCCTATTGTATGTGTATACGTATGCCAATAAAGGCTTGTCAAAGTAAGTAAAAGAGATCATCTGAATTAAAAACTGATAATAATATACAATAATCATTAACCACGAGCAGAAATTATTCTGTTTGCCATGGCTAACTTTCCAAATATGGACTTAGCCAGAGATCAACAAAGTTCCCAAAAAAGAAATGTCATGTTTCTTACTGAAGTTTAATTTCTTTGAAATTTCTGCAGGTTACCTGAGTAGAATCTTCCAGATTTGCACTGAATTTTGTTTCCAGTGAAATTCAATGGCAACTCCAAACTGAGGCTGGGCAAGCAGGATTGTTTCTACTCGTGGTGAAGACTTCACCTGAGGAAATTCATCATGAACTGAGGCCAGACAGGTTGTGTGCTGAGGCCAGAGATGGACAGAGATATTGCATGCAGTGGCAAGAGGTTTCATTAAAAGGAAAGTGGATTCTATATGTTTTATTTTTGAAAAACCACTTCACTTCCCGCAAAGCCTTTGCACTGATGCATGAAAACAAACCATTTCCTCACAGACCCTTGCATCCACTTGCCACACTTCAGAGGCAAAAATATGCAGAATGAAAAACCAAGTGGAAACATTTCTAAGTTGTCGTTTCAGATTTGCAAGGCACCTGGAGCCGAGAGGAGCAAACTTCCTATTTTTGTCTGTATGTGCTAAAGAAAGTGCCACTAGTGATATTTCATAGATCAACTTTGCTAACGGTGTCCAATGTTTAAAACATGTAAGAAAGGAAAGGAAGTATAAGATTGTGAAGAAATATGCTGTCCAGATGACATAAAAATGTGAAGCATCAGAACTGGTTGCAGTACAAACTAATGAATTGGGCAATGACTCTGGCTGGTTTCGCACTAGAGTTGTGCTCGATTTTGCGCCGCCGTTTGCCCCGATACTATTGGTCAATCTCACACCCAAAGCCGTGGGGCTGCATTTTGACCCACGGCTTCGCCAGATTTCCTCCGCAGTTTCGTTGATCCTCAAAAATGATCTTCTGACTTCTCCAGGGAGACTGTTCCAAAGAGAAGGGGATACTACAGAGAACAGACCAAGGCAGACCTTACTACTTAGGAAATATATATACTGTGTGTCCAGGGGTCATTTCCTGCAGGAGCGCACAGGAGCGGAGCTCTGGCAGTAAAGAGCCCAGGGGGTGGGCACATGCAACAAGCCCCACCCCCTGCTCCCAGCAGCCCTCAGTCAGAGCAAGAAGCAGCCAGGTAAGTTGCAGAGCTCCCCCCCCCGGCCCCCCAGTCCAAAACAGTCCAGTGGCACCTTTAAGACCAAGTTTTATTCAGGTACAAGCTCTCCCTCCTCTGCGAGGACAGATCTGCACATCCCCCCCCCAATAGCTAGCAATCCAAAACAGTCCAGTGGAGCCTGAGCGGATGGGTGCTGCCTTCTGACACACTTCCAGTGATGTCAGGGGGTGTGGCACATGCAAACAAGTTATGCTAATGAGTTATGCTAATGAGCTCCTGCACCTCTTTTTCTACGAAAGGACCCCTGTGTGTGTCCAGAATCCTGTTTGATGAGGTTTACAAGTAAAAACAATGTCATAAAACCATATAAACGGCTCTGGAAGCTGGAATAGGCAGTAAAAACTGTTGGAAGGAATACAGTTGGCATATAGGTTAACATAGGGAGAAGTGGTCCTTTAAGTCTGTGCTAAAAAATTTTTAAAAAACCCTTATCAGTGTTGCTTTCTGGCACCCTCCTCTAAAGTCAATTTTTTTTACTGACTTCAAAATTTAAGTAATTGTGAACTAAACAAAACAGATTGGTGATTCCTAATATTTCAGTCCTATCTCTTTGTAAGATACTACGTTCAAAAGATAAAGCATTTTAATGGTGCTCACATCTGTGAGAGAGAACAAACCCGTTAAAAAAGAATCTTCCCCACAGCTGTAATAGAGGCTATTGAATATTTGGTGGACAGTCTGGTGTTTGAGCTGTAGGTGGTGGTGTTGCTTTATTGGAGCTCAGGTTCAATGCAGATACACTGAGATGGACAGAACAAGCAAAGGAAAGCAGAAATAAATACTAACCAACTTTCTCAAGTAAATCACATTATTTCTTTGGGTCTTTTCTAGTCTGTTATGGCTTGGTAACTGAAGATGAGCATAGAACTGGCAAAGTCTGGACACTTCAATCATTATTTCTAAAAGGGACAGCTTTCTATGTTTCTTCCTGTACTATATATCCATGAATGCTTCTATGTAGAAACAATGGTCAAATCTGCATTTGCATTTTTAAATTAGTTTCATGCTGCTGTGACGCCGTCTTTCTCTGTGCTTGTTTGAATGTTTTTTTGGAAAAGATTCTTTTAAAGCAGTGCAGAGGTGCAATGACAGTGGAGCCACCCCGAAAGGACGATAAACATATGTGGACGTGCAAAAGTATGCTAGCACTCTTGAGGTGTGAAAATGACAGCAAATGTAGACAGCTTTTTTGAAGACGGAGTCAAAAGGCTGGGACACCAGTGGGAAAGACAAATGCAGATTCAGCCAAGGGCTGGTTCAGACAAATCTCTGTTTATGATGGGTACAAAACTGGTCATATGCTTACATATTCCTTCTCTTCTCCCACTGTGCAGTGAATATGACTGTAGACTTTTTGCCTTTGGAAGCGTTCCTGCTAACTTCACACTGCTGTGTTGTCTGAATGTAGGTGCCTGGATGAAATGGAATTTCTTTCCCTCTAAACTGGGATTCCTAAACCAATAATTTTCCATAAAATATTACAGAGCGTAATATTTGACTGGTGTGCTTGCCTGTCATCTTTTTATGCGGGGCACCTTTAAAGTCCATGCAAACCTAAGAAAAAAAGACTATACTCTGATCATACGACAAACATTATCCATGTTTCCATTTCTAAGGAAGTTTACAATGTGAAAATCTAACAATGAGGAGCAGAATGCTCATGTTCTTGAAAAAAATTCAGATATATCATCAGCAGAATGAGGCAAGAATGCTTCCCTCTGTATGACAGCTGGAACAGAAGACTGTGTGGTGGCACGTGGATCAGACGGTTACAAGCTGTGCTTCACAAGAACAACAACAAAAGTGCTGAAGTCTGTGTTTCTGCTTTCCCATTAATAGGGATATACCATTGCTTTGACCATGTGGACTTTTGTTGGCAGGGTGATGTCTCTACTTTTTATCATGCTGTTTAGGTTCGCCATCGCTTTCCTCCCAAGGAGCAGGCGTCTTTTAATTTCATGGCTGCTGTCACAGTCTGCGGTGATCTGGGATCCCAGGAACGTGAAGTCTGTCACTACTTCCACGACTTCCCCTTCTATTTGCCAAGGAGTGATGGGGCCGGATGCCATGATCTTAGTTTTTTTGATGTTGAGCTTCAAGCCCACTTTTGCACTCTCGTCTTTTACCCTAGGCAAAAGGCTCTTTAGGTCCTCTTCACTTTCTGCCATTAGAGTGGTATCGTCTGCATATCTGAGGTTGTTGATCTTTTCCCCAGCAATCTTAATTCCCGTTTGTGATTCATCCAGGCCAGCATTTCGCATGATGTACTCTGCATATATATTAAATAAGCAAGGTGACAATATACATCCTTGTCGTACTCCTTTTCCTATGCTAAACCAATCTTTATGCTAAACCCCCTGGAGAAGGAAATGGCAACCCACTCCAGTACTTTTGCCAAGAAAACCCCATGGACATTAATAGGGATAGCACTGAACTTTTTGTAGTTTACCCAGTACTATTTTTGGGCAGGAACGCACAGAAACGGAGTTCCAGCTGGCTCCCGAGTTGGCACGCCCAGCAGGAACTCATTAGCATGATAGGCCACACCTAACAGGAGAAACTCATTAGGATTGGCTACATTAGGGGTGTGTGGCCTAACATGCAAAGGAGTTCCTGCTACAAAAAAAGCCCTGGTTTTGACAACAAACAAAGTAAGCAGAATAAGAAGCAAAAGGTGGGTGTGGCTGGATGACCACACTTCTGGTGACACGGGGGTGTGGCCTAATGTGCTAATGAGCGGTGCTGTCAGGGGTGTGGCCTAATGCTAATGAGTTCCTGCTGGGCTTTTTCTACAAAAAGAGCCCTGATACCACTGGGTGACCTGAAAGCATTTTGTCTGATGAATTATGTAACTTATTTCAGTAGAAACACATATGAGTTCGGTTCCGGTCTTAGAGCCTTATAGAGTTTCATGTGGGGAAAGGATGTCTCAAAAGTGACTGAGAAAAGCAATTATTCTATTATTTTTTTCTTCAGCTTTTCTAGTTTCTTCCAGATATCATAAAACCAGGCCACATCTGCCACCCTTGGTTGCTTGCCTTCATTCGTTCAGTTGTGTCTTAAATCACCTGCACTTTGATAAACATAGAAAAACCACTTGGTTTGCCCTGAGCGGTCTCTCTGTAAACATGTGAAACAAAGCAGAATAATATTCAAAACTGCCAGGACTGGATAACTGACCTTCTTAACATTTTCAAATGCCATTAACAAAGTATCAGTGTGTCGTGAAGTATAGAGTAGGTGTGAGAAGTAATGTTTTCCTTCATCTTCCAGAGCTGTAATTTTATGTTTCTACAATAGACCTATCGGCACTACAGGCTTAAACTGGGTTAATAATTCATTCCTTCTTCTGAAGGAAGAAATCTTGTAAATTTCCAGGCTGTGAGCAGAAGAGAGCTGAACTCTAAGCAGAGAATTCTCAGCGAGAAGCCTAATTACAATGCCCAGGATTTTAGAAGCCACGACAATTAAAAGTACTATAAAAGTGTAGATAAACTCATTTATTTTCTCCAGGAAGTTGTTACCAGGTGTTTCCTTCAGTTCTCTTAGTACACTTCAAGATTCACAGTGCCTATGTAGCATACTTAAATAACTTAGGCTGAGGACAGACTGGCAGTATGAAGCGCGAGGGAGGTGGGGCAAAAAGACCCGGACCAAGTTGTGCCGGGGATTCCCGGTCTCACTGCACCTACTGATGTGGGAGCATACCGGGGAGGAGGCGCAAGGGAGTGTTTACACTGTTGGCCCACCTCTGGTGGAGGCGCAGCTGTAAGCTGCTGTTTTTCGCTCCGGCGACACACGCCTATGCGCATAGGTGCATAGGCGCAGCAATGCAGCTTGTTTATGGCATTTAGCGTGCACACTTCCGGGAAGCAGAATCAACGCGCCCTCCAGGGTTTGCTATGGCTTTCACCTTTTACTTTTTTAACATGGTAGGGAATCGTCATAGGACGTGTTGAGTACGGCTGGGGAACGCCTGACAGCTTTGGCTGTGTGGCCGCTTTAATCCGTTCATGAAATATGCCTCTATCAGGCCAAACTGCCAGTATGAACTCAGCCTTAGAGTTTCCCTAAATTTAGGATTAAACCCCAGGAGTTTACAACTTTTATAATATGCAAATGTATGCTGAAACCCCTCTAAATGTGAAAGTTGTTGCCACAATATTCTTCAGTTTTTGGCTCAGTTTTCACATGACTTAAGTTAGTAGGCTTCTTATGAGAGCTAAGAATAGAAAGAATAATGGCCGGCTATAATTTGTGCATCATTGGACCTATAGGAATCATCCTGAACTTCAGCTGGCAGATGGAAAGGTCAGTCCCTACATTTCACCAGAAAGATGGCAGCTGCAAAAATGATGGTGGCACTGATTTACTTAGGCACCAAGGAATACTGGGGAGGGAGCACGGGATGACTCGGAAACTGGATCTAAACTCCCAAATCTATTCAAAAGTGGTTTCAAGACTTCAGATCCACTGTCCAAATCAGCCCAAGAGGGTGTATTTGAAACCAGCCTAAAATGCACTCCGCACTGATTTTTATATAATGGGGTTACACAGACCATTGGAGCTAGATCTTGGTTTAAGGTTACTAGCATCCTTGCTGGAAATGCCAAGCACTGTGTTTCTCTTAAAGGTCTAATCCATAGGAGTAAATCCTCTTTGTTTACTTGAATTGTACTCTATTTTTTTTCCCCAATGGGGACCCAAAGTGGCTTAAACTATTCTCCCCTTCTCCATTTTATCCTCACAACAACCCTGTGAGGTAGGTTAGGCTGAGTGTGTGATTGTCAGCCAGCAAGCTTCTATGGCAGAATGAGGATTTCAACCTGGATTTCCTAGTTTCTAGTCCTACACTCGAAGCACTGCTGGCTCTCAATATATACATAGATAGCATTGGCTCAGTAGAATTATGTGCTTAGTTTGCAGAAGGCCAAAGTAGTTTTGTGTTGCAGTCAGAGGACCTTAAAAACAAGGCAAAGTAAGGTGGTTACTCAGGATATGTGTGTCTGCCTTAGGGTCAGATGACACATGACATTTAGGATATGAACCTCCAGTTTGTAAATCATCCTCAAGAGTAGTTGGTCAGAGAGAAGGACATGGTTCAGGGCTATGATGGGAAAGTGGGAGTTTCACTTTCCCCTGACACTACTTCCCTGATCAAAACTGATCTTGCTTAGACTGCTTTAAGTTCTTAAATGGGGGGGGGGGAGAGATACCTACCCAGGGGCGGATCTACATTTTTGGGGCCCTGAAGCTTGAACTGCTATGGGAGCCCCTTTGCAACCAGCAACAACAGGGCAACATCCAACAAGGTCCAAAGGACCTTGCTGCCCTTGCAAGGATCTCAAGGCTCAAATGGCAGAGAACAGGGCGTTGGGGTGGAGCCCTTGAAAATGGGCCATACAGTGAGCCCCTTCCCACCAGCAAGGAGGTAACTGCTGTTTGGTGTAGTGTAGTTTGGTGTAGTGGTTAAGTGTGCGGACTCTAATCTGGGAGAACCGGGTTCGATTCCCCCACTCCTCCACTTGCACCTGCTGATGTGACCTTGGGTCAGTCACAAGCTCTGGCACAGCTGTCCTTGAAAAAGAGCCGTTTCTGTCAGAGTTCTCTCAGCCCCACCCACCTCACAGGGTGTCTGTTGTGGGGAGGGGAAGATGAAGGAATTTGTAAGCCGCTCTGAGACTCCAAGTGAAGGGCGGGGTATAAATCCAATCTCCTTTTGTAATTTTTTATTCAATAAAAGTAAGGGCTGAACAGGGGGTGCCCCCTATCGCCTTGATTATTTGCCCTGACCATAGAACCTCTGGCCAATAGGATAAGGCAATTAGAGGGAATCCATGGCGTCAAGATTAATCAATCCGAATACAAGATTAGCCTATTTGCTGATGACTTCATCTTGTACTTAGCCCGTCCACAACAATCGCTTCCACTGATTGAATCGATACTTTCTAAATTCGCATCCCTTTCAGGGCTCAGCATTAATCCATCAAAAATGGAGCTTTGTCCGATTAACCTCTCAAAGGATACCACAACCTTTATCAAATCCAACTACAAATTTCAATGGACTTCAACATGCTTGACCTACTTGGGGAATTAAAATCCCTCTTAATTTGAATGATTTATACAAAATTAACTACATAGACATGATTCATAAATCTAACCTTCAATTAGAACAGTGGCATCGTCAAAATTTAACTTGGTTTGAAAGAATATCAACCATTAAGTCTTTTCTTTTTCCCAAACTTTTATACTTGTTCAAAGCCCTCCACATATCAATTCATAACACATTTCAAAAAAATGGCAAAAAGACTCGACTGCCTTTATCTGGAGTTACCATAAACCAAGAGTTAGGCCGCGTTCAGACTGGCAGTTTGGCCCGGCAGGCAAACGTTTGAGGAGCGTTTCAGTAGCAGATTAAAGGGGCAGGTTCACACAGGCACATGTTTCAGGCATCCCCCAGCCGTACTCAAACTGTCTTGTGCCGGTTCCCTCCCGAGTTTAAAAGATACCATGTTAAAGTGGTAGCAAACCGTGTATACCGCGCGTTGGTTCCGGTTCCCTGAGTGTGAATGCCAGCGCTGCTAAGGCAGGAACAACCCACAGTTGATAATAGGTGCCAGCTGGTTCTGCGGCAAATGCATGTGCGCATGTGTGCACATGCGCATGACCGGAATGCTCCGGTGTGCCGAGTAGAAGCATGGAGTCGATCCTGCCCTATTTGCTGATGTGCCCATTCGCAAAGGCACATGCAGTTGAATATGGAAAACACGCTAACAGCCCGCCAGGGGCGGGTGACAGTGCGAATGCTCCCTTGCGCTTCCTCCACGGTTTCCTCCCGCTTAATTCACTGCAGTGTGAACGGAAATACCAGGAACAAGCCGTTCCAGGTCTATTCTGGTTTTTCTTTGCCATGACTCCCTAGCACTTTAAATTGCCAGTCTGAACTTGGCCTTAGATTCGCAACACTAAAACGTCCCATTAAGCTTGGTGGACTTGCCCTCCCTGACATCAAGTTATACTACGAAGCAGCAATACTGTCTAATGTGACCCAAATTTTGAACACCAACTCTACACCTGAATGGGTAGAAATCGAGGAATACTTTCTAAATCCCATAAAGTACCATATAGCCATTTGGAATAAGATAAACGAGAATTCTTACTTAATTCCCCAACACCCTTTCATGCAAGCATTATTCTGTATATGGAAATCTAGAAGTAAAATTCTGGCTCCTGGGATCTTATTAGCTTCTACATACATCGAACAAACATGGTTCCCCCCTGCCCAAAATAAAAATTCATTCATGTTATGGAAACAGCCCCACATGTCATGTCTTAACGACTTAACTCATAATAAAAATTTTCTGTGCAAAGCAAAATTAGATTTAACAGTCAACGCCTCGTTGCCTTGGTTCGAATTTCTCCAATTGCAGCACCTCTTCAGCACTCCTGAATTACAAAAGACTTGTAAGAGACCGCAAACAGAAGTTGAAAAATTTCTCTTATCTTCAAATGATGGAAGAAAAGGGGCGATCTCAAAAATATATAAATCTCTAGTAGAGCCCGACCCGTCCAACTTACCCTCTTATGTATCTTCCTGGTCTGCTGATCTCGTCGCTGACATTTCTGCGTCCAAGTGGGAGGCAATATGGTCCTCTTATGCCTCCACCTTGAAGTCTATCAATATAAAACAGCAAAATTTTAAACTGCTGACTAGATGGTATCTAACACCACTGAAATTACACTGGATGAATCCATAAGAACATAAGAGATGCCAATGTTGGATCAGGCCAAAGGCCCATCCAGTCCAACACTCTGTATCACACAGTGGCCAGAAATACCAGTGCCATCAGGAGGTCCACCAGTGGGGCCAGGACATTAGAAGCCCTCCCACTGTTGACCCCCTCAAGCACCAAGATGACAGAGCATCACTTGCCCCAGAGTCCCTATCTATACCTTGTGGCATAAAATCCAAAACTATCACCGATGTGCTGGAAAAACTGTGGCTCTATAGGATCCTACCTACACTATTGGTGGGAATGTAAATCAATAAGAAGGCTCTAGAAACAAGTTCTCAGTGAAATCAAATCTATAACAGGTTACAAAATTCTGGAAAGCCCAGATATAATATTGATAAACTATTGGAACGAGGTCCCTATATCCAAAAATCGCAAGGAATTGATGACCCTCCTACTATCCACAGCAAAGACAATGATCGCACTTAATTGGAAGAGCTCTTCCCCCCCCCATCACTCAAAACATGGTTTATGAAGGTATGGGATCACCTATTAATGGATAAAATATCACACAAGTTAGCAAACTCTGACCCTTCTCTTGACCCTCAATCTTTCTTTACCAGATGGTCACCGATATTAAAGAAAGTGTTTGCCCAGAATGTCTTGTATTTTGTTGAACAAGATCATGGATGAATGGTTTTCTATTGGTATAAATGTTAAAAATCTCTCACAGGGTTTTCCATTATATTAGTACTGAACCACAATTACCAGCTGGTCAAAATGTGTCAGGTCAGGCATAGCGTCAACAATAACAGAGTAGTATTTGGTGTCTAGATCATTGATTTGAGTCACAATTTCATCATGCACATGTTTCCCCATGATGTCTATTAGTTCTTCATACACGGTTTTGGATAGGTAAGTAATATTTACTTTTTCATTTTTACATTTCTCAAGATGTTCGTGTAAAAATGGGTCAAACTCTGCAATAAGTTCAATGGCCCCCATGAAGTTTCCATTATTTGGTGAGCCCCACTTCTCCTCATGACCTCTAAATGCTAAACCTCTTTCACTTAAAAACTTTATAACAGCTACAACTCTTTTCAGTACTTCAAAATAGTACTGTACGTTTTTTTTCTCATCTGTTCCTCAAGTTGCTGATCGACAGTGTTTTTATTTGACTTTCTTGTTATCCAACACAACATTGGCCTCTTATGTTCCATGCCATCTTCATGATTCTCCAGAGTTCTGAGTACATTCATCCAGTCAGAAAACCCACCTGTTGTGAGTAATGTTTGACATTTAGAAAAGAGTTTGCAAGCAAAACAGTATATACAGCCTTTGCT
>NW_015174389.1:19772-37928 GCF_001447785.1 Gekko japonicus
AGAAGTATATTCAACATCAGCTCTTACATGAAAAAAAGTCCATAGAGGAAATATATGAAAAATAAAGGTACTTTTAGATATTCAGTGGTGGAGCTGAAGTAAAAAGACATTGGCTGATTTCGCACTAGAGCTGCCGCGATGTTGCACCGCCGTTTGCCCTGATACTATTGGTCAGTTTCACACCCGAAGCTGCGGGGCAGCATTTTGACTCGCGGCTTTGCCCGATTTCCCCCGCAGTTTCGTGATCCTGTTTTTTGAGGATCACGAAACTGTGGAGGAAATCGGGCGAAGCTGCTGGTCAAATGCAGCCCCGCGGCTTCGGGTGTGAAATTGACCAATAGTATTGGGGCAAATGGCGGCACAACGTCGAGGCAGCTCTAGTGCGAAATCAGCCATTGTTCTTTCATTATTATTGAATAGCACTTGTTTTCTATTGTGCTTTTGTTCTGTGTATGTAGAAGTCTTGGACTCTTGGAAGTGTTCCTTTCCCCCAGCTGATTTTTAAGGCTCTAAAACTGAGATACGGATCAATCCATGGGTTTGTCACAGGGCAGAGTTCACTAAAGCTCCTAAGCCTGTCAGGGTTCCCAGTCAATACACTCAACAATGTTCCTTCAGAAGTTTCAGTTTATTGAGAGCAAGTACTTAGGACACCATAAACGCTTGTGTCAGGAATGGTGGGATAGCAAAAGGAAACCCAGATATACCCCCTTCATACATGCCCCCTGATGAATAGAGGCCAATAAGCAAGCACCTGAAAACGAGGGCTAAAAGCAACAGTTACATTCCCAGTGGGAAACGAGAAGCAGACAGTGCACAGCTTCAAGGACACTAGGGAGATAACTCGGTAAGACTGGTGGAGGAAGGGGGGGGACGGGGAGTGAGAGACATGGACAGCAACCCACACATTCCAATCCATGGCAGCGTTAGCTGACAAAGCCTTGTGAGAAAGAGACCTGTGCAATTCAAAAGAAAGAGACCTGTGCAATTGTCTCACCAAACTCCTAGGTCTGACTAACCTAAAGTGTCCATTTATGTTCTATCTATAAGCCCTCCCCTCAGAGCATGTGACTGGTAAGAGCTTAACAATGTCCAAATTCATCAATCAGCATCGTTCATTGCTCTGGTGACTGCTTCTAATGCATTGGATCAGATTAGAGTTCCCAGGTGGCCATGCAAGAATGTGCAAATCCAGTTAATACCAACAAACACATTCAGCTCTGGGAATGAGGCAGGGAAGTGTGCATGGCTGGTATTAGAAGGCCCATCATTTCTGCCAACTCTCACCCACCAGCTGGACAACAAAGGAAACCATACCTTTTGTAAACTGAGATTTTTCCTGTTGGGTTCACTGGACAAACAGATGGGGAAAGAATGGGAACAACTATGGCTCCAATGAAATAGCCAACATACACGCACAATGTGCAATTTGGACCCAATGAATATTTTATTAATTCATATTAATGATTTCTCCTGTCCCTCTATCACAGACATTTGAGGCAACTTGATGTCAGGTAGCCCTGTCACAGGTTTGGAATGTGGAGGGGTTCCCTCCTGTTTTCTGTCTCAGCTCTCCCTATCTCACCAACTATTTGCTATCTTATGCTTGACCTTGTAGATGCTCCAGCTGCAGTTTTACTCGGCTGGGAAAGGTAACGTTTTTTGCTTTGACTGCTTGCTTTTGTCCGTGCGCACGAGATGTATCCATTGGCTCATGCTTACAGAGGGGATGTTTGATTCTAGTGTAAGTCAGAGGCCCTAGTATTTGTGGCCATTCCTGACACAAGCTGTACACATGTCTCTAGTACTGGATTTACCAATAAACAGACATCTTCTTATGAAGCCCTTTGTTGCATAACCTAAGGACCCTGAAAAGTGTCAGGAATCTTCATCCCTTGAACCGCATCTCTCATGCTGAGATGAGCAACGGCGAGGAGACCAACAATAAAAACAACATGAACAGTAAACATTTGAGTCAGCCAGGCAAAAATGGCCAAGGACATAAGAAAGAGATAAACCATGGACCTTCCCTCCATCACAAGAGGGACTGAGACACCTGTTTAAAACTAGTTTTTAATGTAAAATAAAGATGATGAAAGAGAGATGAGTATTCAGAGAGCACGGTGAGAATGAGCACATGCAGACATTTTTTTTTTAATGCAGACATTTTCAATCCCATTTTTAATGTTTGAAAAAAGCAATTAGATTTGGGTGTTCAAGGGAAAAGCTGCCAATGGACAGGAAAAGAGCTCTGTCTCTTCAATAGAGGTTTAAGGAGTAGAAATGGGCAGTGGAAACTTTTTATGGTATGAAGTTCAATAACATCACCAGATAATTGCTTGCAGATCTACCTGATATTAAAGGGTTAGGGTTAGGGTTAGAGGGATCAGTGCTTCAGTACTGGCAGAGTTTAAATATCCAAGAAAGTGGAGCACCGACTGCGTAAAGAAAAATAAGGTCCCTGCTACACGGGGGGGGGGAGCGTGGGCAAAGTGCGGCTTTTGAAAGCCGAACCAAAATAGACACGCGGCAGCGGTATTAAACAGATCCTGTGAGTCGCCGCGCAGTTGCTCCCCGGCACGATCAGATGCCGGGGAGACCGGGGAGAAAGCAACAAGATGGAGACGGAGGCTGCCAAACTGCGAATGTGTGAGCATGCGTAGTTTGGCCAGGGGTCTTGGATGCGCCGGCAGAAGGACGCACCAGCGATCCCACGGCTGCACTTGCCGCGGCCGTTCAGGTAAGACCACCTCTGTTGGTGGTTCTTTTTTGCTGCAGGGTTTCCGGGGTTAGGGACGGATCGGGGACAGGTGCGCGCCGCTTCCCAGATGTTGCGGTGAGATCGCGCCCATTTGCTGCGGCCCTGATCCGTCCCTCTCCCGGGTCGTGTGACCGGGGCCTAAGTAGGTTTATTAAAGAAGAACAAACTTTTTTTGTATTTTTGCATTGTGTGTGTGCGTGTCTGTGCATGCACGCACCCGTGCCTGGAAGTCATGACGACCTCTGGTGACTCCTACTGGGGCGTGGAGGACATTCAGAGAAGTGGCTTGATAGCCTGCCTCTGGCCTCCCAGCCCTAGTATTCTCTGGAGGTCTCCCATCCAAATACTTGCCAGGGTCGGTCTCTCTTAGTTTCTGAGACTGGGCTTGTCTGGGCTATACAGATCAAGGCAAAGAAGAACAAACTTGGATAGAGCATAGAAGAGAGAGACTTAACTATCTAAGTAACTGCTGTGAGAGGAACTGTGGTGCTTGGGGGGTGTAACAGTGGGAGGGCTTCTAGTGTCTTGTTCCCACTGCTGGACCTCCTGATGGCACCTGGTATTTCTGGCCACTGTGTGACACAGTGTTGGACTGGATGGGCCATTGGCCTGATCCAACATTGGTGTCCCTTACGTTCTTATGTTGAACAACAAACAAGGAAGCTCTGCAAGAGCAGGAAGTCTCCAGAAGAGCCAATCAGGAGACAGGAATGACATAATTTGAAAATGTGGGAGGTCCCTAATCTAGCAGTCCTTCAGTTGTCCCACTGTAGGGTAATCTTCTGATCTTCTTCATAAGGCTGCACTATAGACCTCGTATATTCTAACAAAAAAAACTGGCCAAACTATGAATCGAGGGTTCTAGTTGCAAACTGATTTATGAACAGAAGGATCCCTGCACAGAAGTGTGTACCAGGCTTATCTAGGTGAAGAAATGTATCACCTGTTCACAGCTGTTCACAGCTGAGGGACCGCCTTGCCCCACATGTTTCCCCAAGAGCACTACGGTCGGGGACCCAAAATTTGTTGGTCATCCAGGGCCCCAAGGATGCCAAACTAGCTGTGACCAGGGCCAGGGCTTTTTGGGTGGTGGCTCCTACCTGGTGGAACGAGCTCCCGGGGAAGATCTGGGCCCTGCGGGACCTTGTGCAGTTCCGCAGGGCCTGCAAGACGGAGCTCTTCCGCCAGGCCTTTGAGTAGGAGCCGCCGCCCCATTATACCACCACCGTCAAGGTATCTTAAAGGATGCATCGACGAGGCCCGAGGAAGAACCTGGAAATTGTAGAAGATCTGATAAGCCGTCGCCATTGGACACGTACACCATGGGAGTACCATCTGGAACTGTGGTGATACCATCTTGGATTTAGGATACCAGTAATTGGATTGAGTATTGTGGTTTTAGTGTTGGATGTTTTTACTATGTTTTTATATGTTTTTACCTATGGCAAGGCTAACGACCTTGCCTCTGTTAGCCGCCCTGAGCCCACTGGGGAGGGCGGGATACAAATGTGAACAATAAATAGATAAAATAAGCTTACTTCTTTGAGTGCTACCAGGTTTCCCCTAGTGGAGGTTGGTCATTGAATGAGATCGTCATACAGTGCTGTCTATGTAACAGAAGCCCAGTCTCACTTGGAGATACGGTCTCGATATTGATACTTCTGGCCTTGCTTCCAATGACAAAAATAAGTGAGGATTTAGAGGCACCAGAATTACTCATGAAATATTTCAGTGGATTGGATATGAAATGTTTCAATGGGCTGAAAAAGCTCAGGAGCACAAAAACTGTCCCAGTAAAACCGTTTGCCGTCATTGTCACTCTCTAGTCTGCAATTAAGGCTGCGGAGGAAAAAAGACTCGCTTTAAGAGCATGCCTTATTTTGGGCCTCCCCAAAAATCAAACTTACAGTAAAAGTCAAAAGAATTGCATTTTCAGATTAATTAAAATACTGACATTTCAATGTAAATAGTTGTATTAATCACTGGTCTTCATGATTGCAACAGCAGTGATACTGAAGGACAATTAAGGCCCCGGTCACACGAGAGGTTTTGGGCTGGGAGAGGGACGGATCAGGGGTGCAGCAAACGGGCGCGTTCCCACAGCAATATCTGGGAAGCGTGGCGCGCCCGCTCCTGATCCGGCCCTTCCACCCAAAACCCTGCATCAAAAATAAACCACCTACCTAGGTGGTTCTTCGGGAAAGGGTGCATCAAGGCCGGCCGTGGGATCGCCGGCGCGTCCTTCTGCCAGCTCATCCCCGACTCCTGGCCGAACTACGCATGCTCAGACATGCGCAGTTCGGCAGCCTCCCCCTCCCGACTGTCGCTTTCTCCCCAGCATCTGATCGTTCCGGGGAGCAACGGCGCCGTGGCTCAGGGGATCCGTGGGATCCCGCCGCGGCGTCTCTATTTTGGTGCAACTTTTAAAAGCCGCACTTTGCCCAGTTTTTTTCCTGCCGTGTGGCAGGGACCTATGTTGCTAGTGCAGTAACTTAATAATTACACAGTCATTGATACAGAATGCCAACAGAAATGGGGAAATCTGCATAGCAATTATGCTGCCTAAGTCAGCTTTTTAAGACTGGAAACTAATAGTGAAATCCCGTCCCCAGATACCAGAGGAGGACATGATCACTCACTGCTAATCTTTTTGTGCCAGTAAAAGGAAAAATATATGCTGGCATAGCAGATTTAGGCCAATTGAACCTGTTTTACTAATATTAAACTACTGTTACACATGTACTGCGTCACCAGCACAAGAGGGAAAACTCCGGTTTCAAGTATATGGGGAAAATGTGTGGATATGTGTGGATAATGTGTGGATAATCAATTAGAGTTTCTTGGTTTCTCTCCCTGCTGTGGTTAGGAATGTGGGCTATTCTGTAAGGGTTGGTTAAGAAAAAGGTTTTTGAATTTGACCTTGCCAGCACACAGGACCACACAAGGCATTTATTAAATAGTGGGTTCCATGGATGAACAGACCACAAGCATAGTGATCAGTTCTACTTTGTTAGTGATTTCAGCAAGCACAAAACAAGACTCCAGAGCCTCAGCTCTGTTAAATAGCATGCAATTGCAACACCCAAACACACCTCACTCCCAGTGATAGGCTATTTTCAGAATCCTGGCAGGCTATTGTTCTTTTGCGCCAAGCTCAGCCAGTCTCTGGGGTGATTCAATCAGGAATGATCCAATCCCAGTACATAACAGCATTTATGCTCTACTTTTACAGTGGGTATTCCCCCCTCTTTCACCCTCCCTCCATATCTAAGCCCCCTTACAAGTCCTGTGCATAGGCACACTTTTATGTTCGGCAGACTGAATGTTCTGCCAGTTGCATAGCTCAGGGAAGGCTTCACCAAATCTCCATACATATTCTTCTGATCACTACTGCTGCTTTGCATCTGGAGTAATAAAGACCATAAATCATCCCATCTTCTTCTGTGAACCATGGACGAAACCCAGAGGCCTCCAGATTATATCTATCCTGAGTAAATAATCAGCTGCCTGTCGAATCTCAGGAGATCTCTTTTTACTGGGAGAAGGGCAACTGGGTAGACGAGGGCTATAAAGTAGGAAAGACAGCCTGAATCCTATTTTTGCCAAGTGCCACCCCTGTGCCCATGTAATTCTATGCCTGCAGAAAAGTTTTAAAACCCCAGTTGCAGTAAATGGATAGCCCAAGATGAGGACCCTTTGCCTCCTCCTTTCCTGCCCCAACAACAGTGGATGTCGACTAGCTTGACAGCCATGGCACAACAGCTGAGCAGAAGTATGTAAGCCCCACCAGGGGTCATTTTGTAGAAAAAGAGGTGCAGGAGCTCATTAGCATAACTTATTAACATAACTTATTTGCATATGCCGCACCTTCTGACATCACCGGAAGTGTGTCAAATGGCAACACCCACCGCTCAGGCTCCACTGTACTGTTTTGGATTGCTAGCTATTGGGGGGGGGGGAGGGGAACATGCAGATCTGTCCTCGCAGAGGAGGGAGAGCTTGTACCTGAATAAAACTTGGTCTTAAAGGTGCCACTGGACTGTTTTGGATTGCTAGCTATGGGGGCAGGGGAACGAGCAGATCTGCCTTCAGAGAGGAGGGAGAGCTTGTACCTGAAGGCGGGCTGGGGGGGGGCTCTGCAACTTACCTGGCTGCTTCTTGCTCCTTGTGGCCTGACTGAGGGCTGCTGGGAGCAGGGGGTGGGGCTTGTTGCACGTGCCTGCCCCCTGGGCTCTTTACTGCCGGAGCTCCGCTCCTGTTCGCTCCCACAGGAAATGACCCCTGCCAAGGTAATGAGTAGGGACAGGTGAATCTCCAAATGTACCAGGTCGACCAAGAGTGGGGAAACTGAAAAAGCATTCTCAATCAGCCACTCATCAACACCCTATTGAACACCTGGTCATAATGTGGATTACTTGTTTCTGTCTGCTCATACCTTGAATAAAACCTCAATGATCTTAAAAGTGCCACTGGACTCACTCTAACTCTGTTCTGCTGCTTCAGACCAACACAGCTGCCTACCTGGATGTATTTCTATCCCTGTGTCTTCTCACAGACAGACAGCAGCTCTCCAATAAGTGGGTGCTGTAGAGCGGGACATTTCCCCCCACCCGCACAGTGCATCCTGCAGGCAAAGCCTACAGCAAAACTGGAACCAGAAGTGACAAGGGAAGCCAGCTGCTCCCCTGTCAGAGATTGCCACCCTTTTGTCCTTTCAGGGGTGTTATGTACTAAGATGGCCACGGCGGCACTAGCCAGGCCACGCGGTCGAGCAGAACTTCGGTCCCTAAAACAATAGCCACCATGGATCCGAGTGCCCACCAATAAGGTCGCCCGGATCCTGATATAGACCTATTATAGACTGGGTCCCTTGGACTGCAAGAAGATCAAATCAGTCAATCCTAAAAGAAATCAACCCTGACTGTTCCCTGGAAGGCCAGATAATGAAGCTGAAGCTCAAATACTTTGGTCACCAAATGAGAAGGGAGCACTCCCTGGAGAAGACCCTGATGCTGGGAAAGATTGAAGGTCAAAGAAGACGGGGACGGCAAAGGATGAGATGGTTAAACAGTGTCATAGATGCAACGAACATGAAATTGAGCAAACTTCAGAGGACGGCGGAAGACCGGAAGGCCTGGCATGATCTGGTCCATGGGGTCGCAAAGAGTCGGACTCGACTGTGCGACTGAACAACAAAAAAGACTGGGTCTTGTAAATACAGCCTATCATGGGAACTGGGGGTGTGTTGGGTGTGAGTATGGACACGCATATAAGCGGGCCTCAGACTGGCTAGTTTATCCTTAGTTCTGATGTAATCAATAAACCTGAGCTGATTTCACTATGCTACGCCTGGAACTCCACTACATTATAAGGGCTCTTCTCTCTCAAGAGTACATGACAGACAGAACTCAACGAGTGCAGCTCTACCTGGCGAGGAAATGTAATGATGGAGACAGCCGTACCAGTTGTCCCCCTGGCTGACAGGCAATTTTCAAAGGCTCAGGAGTCATGCATGGTTGGAAACTCTTATTTCGTTGTGATGCTGTCACAGTTCACTCCATCGCTGACGTTATTCAGTAAAAGCTACGATTGTCTCAACAGTCTGTTTGTTTTCATCATAGTTAGAAGATTCTGTTGCTTATTGCTCATCTCAGCTGCCTTCAGGATGGGAGGGGGGGTCCTCAAACACCTGTTTAGAGTTTACACATTTTTGCCTTCGAGACAATGCTGCAAAAATAACTTGCTTGTTGTTTTATGTATTTTTGGCTGGCTTACAAAATGTGTCCCTGAATATAGCTGAGAGAGGTTTGTATGGGAGTGGGTGGCCATTCAAATACAGTCTAAGGCCATTCAGGGCTTCAAAAAAACCCAGATTTTTTCCCCATAGCATTTAACACCTTGTTTAAGCTCAAGGTGTTCAGTCATTCGACACAGTAATATTTTCTACTGCCATAAATATCTCAAAACATGTAAACACTGATTGTACAACATGTCAGGTGAGAAAAGGAAGTAGTAGGATGGGTCCAAAGGTGCCTTTCAACGGGGAATTTTAACTAGGAAGTTATAATGGACTAAGATCAAGCCAGGCTTCGTGGCCATCACAGCACTACAAGCCAGTGTTGGAAAATTGACCACTCTCTCTTTCTGCACTCCCACCTGTTGGTTGGAGGAGGCAACAGATGAGCCAGGATCTATTGCTGGTGCTGCTGGCCAGGTCTGAGCTGTGTCACTTGCAGTGCTGACAGAGCTACTGAGGCTTGGCTTGCTCCCGGTTACTAGTAGCTCTCTAGTGCAGTGGACCACTGGAGTGTTTTTCTGTAAGTTAAAGGGCCAGCCTATTCCATCTCACCTTTCTAAATGTGGAAGGAGACTTTCACTCATGTAAGGGTTATTGCACAGGGAGTCCGATCAGACGGCTCTTTAGATCCGCGTGAGGCACAATTGCCTCACGGATCTAAAGGTAATGTCCAGACAGAAACATCTGGGAAATGTCCCTCTTCCGTGGGCATCCTGTTTTGCTGTGCTTTGGAGCCGTACTTAAAAGATAGCGCTTTAAATCTGGGGGTTTCGGTTACCTGCGGGACAACTGCGGACTTTCACCCGTCTGATCGTTCCACCAGTGCGCAATCCTCCCGTCGGGTTGGTCTGATGTCAGACCATCCCGAGTGGGTGCCATTAAAGAAAAAATCTCTACACATGCACGGATCAACAAGGACATGCTGTCACGTCTATGTGCATGTGCAAAAAAATTTTAAAAACCCACCACGCGCCCCCTTCAACAAGGATGCGCTGTGACACCTATGCGCATGCGCAAAAGTTTTAAAAAACCAACACCACGCATGTGTCCTTCAGTGGATGCCATCTAGACAATCCACAATGGAGGCAGCATGCGGTAAGGCAATTCACCAAGAGGATGTCTGGTCATGCTATGATGGATTAAAGAGATCGGGATAAAATTCAAGCTGGCATAATGGCGGGATTAGCTGCCCGTCTGAATGCACCCTATGTCATGCTGAATGAGAAAGTGAAACAAAATGCAGAACTGCTATTCTATTTATGCAAGAGTTTGTGTAAGTGTAAGCAAAAGAACAGCTCCAGAATCTACCTATTTTAGCATTCCACAAACTCTTCTGCTAGAATTGCTTACGTAGGCATTTGCAGAACACGGCTAACATCTATTTTAGTTCTGTTCATGGATTTTGGGTTCCAGTACAGGGGCACTATTACAGCTCTAAGGTCACAGGTCTACAAGGCCAAGTTAACGGGTAAATTACACTGTACTCTAAATAAATGGGATACATTTATGGAAATTATTGCAGACAGAACCATGAATTACTTATTAAACATCAGGAATTCATTATATTCTTAGCAGTTCTACTAAATCCAGAATAAATGAGGTCAAACTGATCAGGAGATAATTATGAAATTATCTTTTTTGAAACATTGGCTGTCAAAATCAAGAAAACCAAGACATTTAAAATGACTGGCTGTTAACACACTTGCTTTCACAATCAAATTAAGTACACCCCCTCAACGACCGCTATACTCTCTGACTCTCATCCTTGTAGCTATCTGCTACCCATCCTACCCCAGGCTTTTAGTCTGCAGTTAAGGCCTACCTTGTGCTTTCTGCTGGTCAGTCTGCACACTCCATTTTCCTTGTATAATCCCCATTTTTCTAGTATTCCCTTATTTTTCCACTTGGCAAGCTTCATATCTTCGGACCAGGTAATGTATTTCCCAACCAACGAATCTCCTGCTAATGCAAACGTGTAAAAATCTCTCTTTATTTCCTAGAATCTGAATATTTGTGTGTGTGATTGTGTATTGTTTGTGTGTGAAGAAGATTTACAGTAAAAGACATTATTCTAACTAAAACTCAGTCTCCTTGTCTGCTACTGGTATTTCTGGAAGAGTGGCACCCTCTGTATATACAGGTGAAAGGTCCCTTAGCTGATTGCTTATTAATAATAATTCACAATTCCCCAATATTGATAATTAATCCAGAGCAATCAGGCTAACATCTACATAGTAGCAACTTTGAGAGGTGTACTTTCAAGCTTAGGAGACCTGGCCCATAAAGAAACTGAACAATATTGTCTTGTAAAGAAATTGGAATGAGACTTTCTATTGTGGCTCTTTGTTCCTGAGGAAGGACCAGAAGTCTGAAACATTGTATACTACCTAGGAAAAGTGTTGGATATCTACTTTGGACTTGATGCATTCTGTAGACTTCTATATTTCCTATGACGGATTTTATGTACAGATTTATTGCTGATTACATATGTGTTTCACTGTCCCTTTCTTTTGCCATCTTACACCAGGGGATGAAGTGTTTAAAATTTTGTTTGTTGTTCCTTCAGCGATCCCTCCTTCCTGCCCTGTTTTAATTGTTGTTTTTTAAGTATGTGTTTTTATGTGTTGTGTCATTTGTGTACTTGAGCTTGGTTTTAATAGTTCTAATAATGCATTTTTATTTGGTTTTAGTGCTTTTTAGAGGTGTTTTTAATATGTATGTTTTTAACCTGCTAACCACCTTGGTGGTCCTGATGAGGGCAGAAGGGTAGAGTATAAATTTTGTAAATAAAAATAAATAAAATAACTCTCTCTCGGCTTAATTTCCAATGCTAGCCCAGATAAAACAGTCTCATATAGTTTGTTTTCACGTGTGAGTTCAAAATCCCCTTTGAACTTCTCTCTCATAATTTATTTCAATATGTAATTATTGGTAATACGAAATCCTTCTGTTTATGTGTGAAAACACTTTAACTGCTTCTGGAAGATCCTGAGGCTTTCCACATATGTGAAATCAGAAATCCCAGAAGCCTCTAACCAAAAATGAACTGACCCTTACCATGATAACTTGCTCTTGGGATAAAAGGAAGTCCTCTTCAATGTTTATGCAAGGCCAGGGGTCATTTCCTGTGGGAGTGCACAGGAGTGGAGCTCCAGCAGTAAGGAGCCCAAGGGGCAGGAACACGCAACAAGCTCTGCCCCCTGCTCCCAGCAGCCCTCAGTCAGGCCCCAAGGAGCAAGAAGCAGCCAGGTAAGTTGCAGAGCCCCCCCCCTCGCCAATCTTCAGGTACAAGCTCTCCCTCCTCTGTGAGGGCAGATCTGTGCATTCCCCCCAATAGCTAGCAATCCAAAACAGTCCAGTGGCACCTTTAAGACCAAGTTTTATTTAGGTACAAGCTCTCCCTCTTCTGTGAGGACAGATCTGCATGTTCCCCCCCCCAATAGCTAGCACTCCAAAACAGTCCAGTGGAGCCTGAGCGGTGGGTGTTGCCTTCTGACACACTTCCGGTGATGTCAGGGGGGGTGGCATATGCAAATAAGTTATGCTAATGAGTTATACTAATGAGCTCCTGCACCTCTTCTTCTACAAAATGACCCCTGACAAGGCAAAGTTTTGAAGCTAGTTGGAACTGGCTATATTTGATGCATCCAATACTCCAAAAGGAGGTAGTTTACAGCACAAAGCTTTGTAATTTCATGCTAGAATAGCATAAAATGGAGGAAGAACAACTCATCCAGAAGAAGGAGATTATATAACAGGAACAAAGAAGAATCAGTACTGACAGTAAAGATCCTTTGGAACAATCTTTTTGCTAGTTCTGTAATACTATGTACTCCCCTAATGCTTTTTAAACAAGAAGGAGATAAGAAGAGAATAACCCAAAATTAATTGGCCTCAGTTCCTAGATTAATTCAGACAATAAGCACATTGCTGCTGAATAAAATTATGTCTTGTCCTAAATTATTCTGATGAGACACTTCGCTAATACTCCCTACTCCCACTTTTTTTTCTTGTGCAATTTAAGGCTTTCATTGCTGTTTGCTTATATGACTGTACACAATGTGGCCTTTGTTGGAGTAATTTTTTCAGTACATGAGATAAACTGGGTTTGCCACGAAGAACTGATTCACACATTCATTCCTAGGAGTGTGCATGCCCAGTATAGATCAAAACACTGGCATGCTTAAATGCCAGCGTTAGGGTGCAACGCCAGGAAAGGTGTAAAAGTTCTGTTCGTTGGCCCTGCAAAGCCGAAGAGCCAGCGCTGTCCGAAGACATTTCCGTGGTCATGTGGCCGGCATGACTAAACACCAAGGCGCATGGAACACTGTTAACTTCCCACTGAAGTGGTACCTATTCATCTACTTGCAATTTATTGCTTTCGAACTGCTAGGTTGGCAGGAGCTGGAACTGGAGATGGGAGCTCACTCTGTCATGCAGAACTTGGGTCTCGAACCGCCAAAGTACCGACCTTCCAGTCTGCAGTTCAGCGTCTTAACCACTTTAGCCACTTTGAGTTTACCCTTTAATACCAGCTACTGGTATTAAAGTTGTGAGCAAGCGATTTGGCTACTGCATAAATCAGTTTGCTCTGGAGCCATCCTTCCTGAGCCAAGACAAAAATGTGTGAGCCAGAGGCTAAAAAACTGTGAGCTAGCTCACACTAACTCAGCTTAGAGGGAACACTGGTCAGGAGAATACATCGTTTATTGAAGCATAAATTGCCTCCCCTAACTTTGCACACCATAAACATAGCACACCTGATTCTTTTAACATTGAGAATCATTCTGGAAACCTCCCAAGACTTCTGGGGCTGACTGTACAGCTTCTTGGCTACAAACAGCTTAAGCAGTCTGAGGTACGCCCCTTTGCAAGCAAAGTATCTAGAAAGGCTATAGAAAGGGAAGGGTGTGTATGTAAGTTTGGAACAGAAACCTACCAGAGACTGAGTATGCTAGTTTGTAATACGTAATATATTACTACTGAAAATCTTGGGTATTTTGTCCTGAAGGACTAAAAGTCATTCTCCTTCCACAATTGTGTCAAATATTTTAATTTTTTCCTGAACATGTCTTAACTTTCTAATTCTCTGAACGGAGCGTTATCTTTCTTCTGCTCAGTCAGAGTAGTTTCATCGATCTGGAATTTGTCACCTTTTTAAATGTGAACGATTTTGTGTAAATCACGACGTCATTTCACTATCATGTATCGTTGCCAGATCCGTGCCAAAAATTAACCACACAAGAACACCGGTTCTGTCACAAACTAGAACAAAGGTTTTCATGATCATTTACTGATTGCAGATGGATGGGAAATCATCTCACCTTGTTGCTGTTTGTCGTGTTTTCCACATAGTCCCCTTGCAAGATATTTCGCAACTTGCAAGTTTAAACTGTTGGCTCCTCAAACCATTATGACATCAAAGTGACGTCATATTGTAAGAAATGTAAAATTCTAAAAAAAAAAATTCCTTAGTGCCTGCCTCCAGTACATCGTCAATAAGAACCTATGGTGAACCAAATGGGAGACTCTTTTCCTCAAAGACAAGATCCCAGTGGAACAACCGTAGAACAGTATGCCTCAAATCAGATGCCGGCGGTAAAAAGGGACACTGAAAAGGACTCAAAAGGAAACCTGAAAGACAAAACACAGAACTTCCAAAAATGTGCGGAAGAACTGGACAGAGAAGTGGACACTGATCAGGTGGAGAAGCCAGAGATAAGGATCCAACTGGTAGAAAGCCGTAACAGGAAATTGACAAAAGACAGGGAGCAACAGAACATGGGACTCAAGATGACCCCGAAGATTTTCAAAGACTCTATTGCCAAACTTCAAAGTAGAGACAGAGATTATGAACCAGAAAAAGTCATCGCTTGCCATTTAAGAGATTCTCAGGAGAAAGTAAACGAAGGGCCTCAGAGAAGTAGCAAGCTGCACAGAAACAAACACGTCGTAATATCAATGGCTGGAATAAAAAATGTTCCTGTAGGTGAACAGGAGGACGACCAGACTTTTCCAGCATTGCGAGAGGGTGCTAATCTAGAGGAAGACTCAGTCATATGCTCTCAGCCTTCCAAATCCTTGCATGACATTTTGGATTGGGACTTTGTAAAGTGTTCCCTTGGTGGTGTGCTTGGCTTTGGATTTTGCACATGTCTAATATTGTTCTGTGCTTACTACTTCAACCATAACTTTATAGCTAACGGCCTTATCCTGATGCTCCGTGACCATGACATTGCCGGACTGACCCAATGGTTGTCTCCATATTTTACCTGGCAAAATAATGGCCTACCGCCATTTTAAGAATCGCTTCTTGATCTTAGGAACAATTGGGTATGCTTTATGTCATTCTCGGAAAATTATTTTTTTTAAGAAAAAGATTTATTTTATAATTATATTTCTTCTTTTAAAATCTCCAAAAAAAATATCTACCATAAATTACCATACTTTGTTTCAAAGTTCCAAAATAAGGATCCTTGGTATACGATTCTCAAAACTGTATCAGGTAATAATGAATTGTGATGCCCTCGGGGGGAAGAGGACCCATGGGTCTTGGACACCAGACCAGCCACTGCTTACAGAACTTACAGTGCCTTACAAGGGAGAAGAGCCACAGTACTGTAAACTGCTTCTGTAGTTTCCCTTTCAGTTTCTACTCCTGTGTCTTCTCCCTCCAGCCCTTTCCTCTTTCACTCTATTTATAGGCCCAGCTCCACACTTGGTTCTTATGTTAAACTCTGCCCTCCTTTCCTCTGTTCCCTGCTCCTTAGCCCAGGGGTGTCGAACTCATTTGTTATGAGGGCCGGATCTGATATAAATGAGACCTTGTTGGGCCGGGCCATGTGGGTCATAAAATGTAATGCCAGGTAGCGGAGATATAAAGGACACAAACACAAAGGGGTTTTTCCCCACTTAAAAACATGCTTAAAACATTAGCACTCTTGCAATATTTTGTTTATTTAACAGTGTCTGATAACCGACACCTCTTGCTCTGAATTATTGCATCGAAATGTCGGTGCTGTTGCAATCTTGAGTATGCTGTTCAGATGTGTATCTGTAAGCTGCAAATCTACGATGACACAGCAGCAGCAGAACTGGAAGAAGAAGCAGAAGACAGCCAGTTCCACTGCGGGCCTGATAGAAGCCCTCCGGGGGCCTGATTCAGCCCCCGGGCCATATGTTTGACACCCCTGCCTTAGCCAGTTCCGGTTCTCCATAGCCACATCCTGACTTTAACCACCTGAGCTCAGAGAGCTATTGCTTCCTCGTCCAGGCTTGCTTAGTATCTCCTTGCCTTTTGAGTCTCCCATGAATGTGTTCTCCTGCCTCTGGTCCCATCCTACTTTACCCAGGTGAGTCTTGCAGCTGGGCCCATAGGTATCTCCTACCACACCAGGTGGGTTGGTGCAAGGTAGCCTGCTACATGAATTAAGTATGATAGCTGGGGGGGAAATGAAGGGTTTAATTCTCCAAACATCCATTTACTCAGGATGGGATAGAGTGGCAAACTCAGAACATCTTAAATGTAGACTGTTTCGTTATAGGCAAAGGGCAAATACTAGTCATGGTGAGTAAAGGGTTTCCTCCACATATAGATGCAGTAAACCTCTGAAACCAGTGTTAGGAGATAACATCAGGGGAAGGACTTGAATCTCCATGCCTTGTTGTTGGCCTTACAGAGGAACTGGTTGCCCATTGTGTGAAACAGGTTGCTGGACTAGATGGGCCACTGTGATCCAGCACGGTTCTTCTTACACTGTATTTTGCACTTGCAGATACGGTTAGTGATTTCTAAGTGGGTAATTTGAGGATGGTGCCTAGAGAGACCAGAATTTGGGGAGAAGAGTGAACTCAGTAGGGATGTAATATCACATCTTCACCTCCTGCGATGTCACATCAAGGTCAAAGATCAGTTTATTTATTTCCATCATCTCTCTTTGTGTGAGGTCACTTCTTCCCACCAGAAATCTGCCTTTTAAATTTGAATTTCTCGCCTCAAAGGATGATATACTAAAATTTAACAAAATATGCCTGCTACACATGTTCATCTATCATATAGATACTAGTACAGGCAAGTGAGGCTTTCTTGATACCTGAAGATTTGAAAGCAAGCAGGCTGTTTGGACTCTTTATTACCTTGGTTCTTACATCAGTTTGTTAGCTCTCACATTTGTGTGCTAATTACCTGCCATTCATTGATCTAACCAGCCGACTTGATGCAATCTCAGCTTTACTTGTACATTGTGGCTCTGAATGCCAGTGCCGCCGCCCCCCAATCTTTCTGTATGTAGGGCTTGAGGAAATTCTGTTTCAGTCTGTATCTGAGGAAGTGTGCGTGCACACGAAAACTCATACCCAGAATTAAACTTTGTTGGTCTTAAAGGTGCCGCTGGACTCACACGTTGTTCTGATGCTTCAGACCAACATGGCTACCCACCTGAATCTCTTAATTGTTCTACATGAAAATAGCATGCCTATTATTTCCTGGGTTGCTTTAAAATAATCCATTCCCTGCTTTCCCTCTTTTAATTTAGAGATTCTATTTAATCAGTAGAAATGGCTATCCGGCCTCTGCTTGAAGACGTCCAGTGTGGGAGAGCTACCCCCAGTAATAACTGATTTCATCGGTCGTGTCGCACTCGCACTTTATTATTTATTTTATTTATATTTATTTATACATTAGACTTTATATCCCACTTGAACCCCCTTTCAGGGGTCTCTGAGCGGCTTACAGGTCGGTGCTAGTCACCATTTATATTATTTCCCTGACTACGGACACATTATAGGAGGGGGTGGGACAGCCCTACCAGCACCCAAGTGGCGGCGGCTCTTTTTCCAGCTTCTTTAGGCATTCAGTTGTTTCCTCTAGACCTTCTTCCCAGCGGGACGTCTTCTTTGTGGCGCTTTTTCCGGCGGGTAGCTGCATTCGGCGCGCGCATTCGTTCCTCCTGGCCCCGGCTTGTGTCCTTCCGGCTCCGCCGCGCCTGGAGATGACGTCGTCGCGCGCTTCTTTTTGCTACCAACGACGGCCGCTTCGTTGTTTCGCTGCTGGCCACCAGGGATCACTCTACTGGTTTTTCTGTCGTCGCGCCTCGCCATGCCGTCTCCGCTGCCAGGACTCCGCTGTCGTCGCTGTTTCGCTGCCATTGCCGCCTTGATCTTCCGCCGCACACCACAACCTCATGAGAGGAGGGTGCCCCCTACCCTTCTAAGGGTAGGTTCCCATTCATCTACTCACCCTTTAACGGGCTTTCGAACTGCTGGGTGGGCAGGAACTCCCCTGATGCCGTCGTATTTAAATAGTCTAATTGTATTTATTGGAATTTTATGGAATTGTATTTTATGTATAGTTTTGCTGGTTTAAAAATTGTATGCTGGTTTTAAAATTCTATGTAAGCCGCCCTGAGCCACTTTGGCGGGAGGACAGGTTAGAAATCTAATAAATAAATAAATAATAAATAGGTTCCATTGTCTAACTGTTGTTAGGTTAAGAAGTTTCTTCCAATCTTCAATCAATACCTACCCTCTGGTAACTTAGGCCTGTTTGACTTAGGCCCCTGCCACATGGGGGGGGGGGAGGTTGGGCAAAGTGCGTCTT
>NW_015174389.1:38135-39128 GCF_001447785.1 Gekko japonicus
GCGGTCCCACGGCCACGCTTCCTGCGGTGCTTCAGGTTAGTCCTCCTCTGTAGGAGGTTCTTTTTTGCAGCGGCTTTTCCGAGTTTAGGGATGGATTGGGGACGGGTGCGCGCCACTTCCCAGATGTTGCAGTGAGATCACGCCCATTTGCTGCGCCCCCAATCCGTCCCTCTCCCGGGCCAAAATCTTCCGTGGGACCGGGGCCAGGGTCTTGCTATCTGTAACTTGGGTTATTACCAACATCAGACCTTGAGTTCTCCAAGAAATACAATGAATCTCCAGACTACAGGCTGCTAGGAATGAATATCAAAAAGGTGGCAGAGCAGATTTTAAACTAATCACAAGGGGGGGGGAACCAGTAGGAGCTGGGAAGTCTCTGGATCGTGATAAGCCAGTCTAAAGGGATGATTGCATAAACACTCAGGGTAATATTGAGAGGAACGAAACAGAACTTCAGAGTAAGGGTAGAATGGAGACTGAGGGTCCTATGCGGTAACTAAGGGGCAGAAGGAGGTGAGGGTTACTGGAGAGGGAAACACATTATGCAGGGCTCTTTTTGTAGCAGGAACTCCTTTGCATATTAGGCGACACACCCCTAATGTAGCCCCTAATATGCAGAGGAGTTCCTGCTACAAAAAGAGCCATCCATCTATCTAATCTATCCATCCATCCATAGTCAATAAAATGGCTGAGGAGAAATCCAGTAATACATATCCAAGACATCAAGGGGTCAGATTAGCCTCACATGGTGAAAACTTTCATTTGCCAACACAATATCTACTCTATAGTTGTACCCTTTTACTATTAACAGCTCTTTTTGTAGCAGGAACTCCTTTGCATATTAGGCCACACATCCCTGATGTAGCCAATCCTCCAAGAGCTTACAGTAGCCCCTGTGAGAAGAGCTCTGTAAGCTCTTGGAGGATTGTCTACATGAGGGTGTGTGTCGCCTAATATGCAAAGGAGTCCCTGCTACAAAAAGAGCCCTGCGGG
>NW_015174389.1:39203-52671 GCF_001447785.1 Gekko japonicus
CCCCTAATGTAGCCAATCCTCCAAGAGCTTACAGAGCTCTTCTTACAGGGGCTGCTGTAAACTCTTGGAGGATTAGCCACATTAGGGGTGTGTCTCCTAATATGCCAAAGAGTTCCTGCTACAAAAAGAGCCCTGACAATAAAATGGCTGATGAGAAATCCAGTAATACATATCCAAGATATCAAGGGGTCAGATTTGCCTCACATGGTGAAAACTTTCATTTTCCAACACAATATCTACTCTATAGTTTTACCCTTTTACTATTAACAGCTCTTTTTGTAGCAGGAACTCCTTTGCATATTAGGCCACACATCCCTGATGTAGCCAATCCTCCAAGAGCTTACAGTAGCCCCTGTAAGAAGAGCTCTGTAAGCTCTTGGAGGATTGGCTACATTAGGGGTGTGTGGCTGGCTACATTAGGGGGTGTGTCGCCTAATATGCAAAGGAGTTCCTGCTACAGAAAGAGCCCTGCGACCAATGCTAGAAGTCTTTGAGTGAGTGCTTGGTACTCAGTGTCAATTTAGGTACAGCAGGTATCTCAGAAACATTGCGGAATGAAGAAAATCTATGGGATACAGTCATTCCTGGGTATAAGCTCTGTAGGTGAGACAGAGAGGGAGGGGTTGGGAGAGGTGTTGCATTGTGCATCATCAAAGAGGGCATAGAATCCAATAAGTTAGAAAACATCAGGGGAATTAACTCTCCAACAGAAGAAATATGGGTGGAAATACTGGGCCTTAAGGGTTACTTAAAAGTAGGGGTGTACTATTGCTCACCTGATGAAACCCTTGAGGCTGCTCTTGAGTTGGCGAAGGAAATAAGGGAGGTGACTGGCGGAGCAATCCTAAACAGGTCTCTTCTGAATCCTACTTATATATTTGTCACAAACCCTGTCACCTCTCCAGGTCACCAGGTTTGGGTTCAAAGAACAGGAGCACAGCACAGCACAATTACAAAAACACTTGAGAGAGTCTAAACTCACACAAGTTCAGGGTAGTCCGCCACCAGGTCTTTTAGCGGTCCCCAATAGTCCAGGAACAGATCACGCCAGGCCTGGCGTGAACTGGTCCATGGGGTCGCGAAGAGTCAGACTCGACTGTGCGACTGAACAACAACAAAACAGTCCAGGAGCAAAAGACCAAATCTCCCGACTGGCTATGGAACTTAACAGGAGAAGTCAACTCTGCAGGATGTAACTGCAGTCTGAGTTCAGAACAAAACAAGTACTTTTGGTAGTGGTCAAGAGTCTAAGGCACATGGATAGAGCCTTTGAGATTTGTTAAGCACAAATAGCACAACACGGTAAAATATATTTTAGTGTATTTAGGTGCAAGGGTATGAAGGATTTAAAATAATAAAAGCTACGCTTGAGAGCCAGTTTGGTGTAGTGGTTAAGTGCGTGGACTCTAATCTGGGAGAACCGGGTTTGATTCCCCACTCCTCCACAGGCAGCTGCTGGTGTGACCTTGGGTCAGTCACAAGCTCTGGCACAGCTGTTCCTCAAAGAGCAGTTTGTGTCAGAGTTCTCTCAGCCCCACCCACCTCACAGGGTGTCTGTTGTGGGGAGGGGAAGGGAAAGGAGTTTGTAAGCCCCTCTGAGACTCCTTTGGGTAGTGAAGGGCGGGGTATAAATCCAATATCTTCTTCTTCTTCTCCTCCACTTGCACCTGCTGGATGACCTTGGGCAAGCCATAGTTCTGATAAGAGCTGTTCTTGAAAAAGAGCAGTTTGTGTCTTTAAACACATAACTTCCTCATTATAAGGCAGTTACAGAAATTAGCCACCGCTTCAATAACCACTGTATTTTGTGAAGCCAATAAACGGTACAACATTCTGTCATCTGATTGTTTGACATCTTTCTTAAGTATGGCTTCTAGATAGACTGCCCGAATGTCATCATACAAACTACAGTGGAGGAATACGTGTTCGATTGTTTCAATCTCCTCTGAATCACAATCACAAAACCTAACAGAGTAGGGGATTTTCTTAAATCTTCCTGCTAAAACCGCAGAGGGGAGCACGTTAAAGCGGGCCAGCATAAATGCTCTACGCAACTGTGGAGAAGTCAAATCCAATAAGTATTGTGCAGGGGTGTTGATCGGAAAACGTGCCCATCTTAAAGGGGAGCATCTACCAGAAGCCAAGGCTCTAAGCTCTTGCATCTCAATATCAATTAATCTCTGTTTGAGCAGGGCAAAGATGTGTGCTTCAGATAAGGACATCATATCATTCACGCATAACCCTATTGAGACGATTTTCCTTTCTATAGCAGCAAACCACTCAGAGCAATGAGACTCTTCCAACAGATATGTAATAAGGCTATTGGGACAGTTCCTAAAGTGCAAACGTAGCCAAAATCTGAAGGTAATTATCCAAGCCCTTGTTTCCAAGCGTATCATATTGACTTCCAAACAAATAGCGGCGTAGGAAACACACAGGGGCAACCCTAATATTTTCCTCACAAAATTGGATTGGAGTTGTTCTACCATTTTGCAAGGGGCATCCCATAATGTTCTTACATCCCATAATACTAAGAGCAGAGGGGAGAATGAGTTAGTTATAGCCTCCAATACCCCCACACACAGGTGTCACTAGGTCAATCAGTTGGAATGTGCCTAATTGGTTGGTACTCTGCCGCCTTTTGTAGCAGGAGCTCCTTTGCATATTAGGCCACACACCCCTCATGTAGCCAATCCTCCAAGAGCTTACAGAGCTCTTCTTACAGAAAGCTCTGTAAGCTCTTGGAGGATTGGCTACATGAGGGGTGTGTGGCCTAATATGCAAAGGAGCTCCTGCTACAAAAGGCGGCAGAGTACCAACCAATTAGGCACATTCCAACTGATTGACCTAGTGACACCTGTGTGTGGGGGTATTGGAGGCTATAACTAACTCATTCTCCCCTCTGCTCTTAGTATTATGGGATGTAAGAACATTATGAGATTCCATTCAGACATTGGAATTAAGAAAGCATTTTCTTTACAATGTTCAGCAAGCCTGCTGCCAGGACAAGGTTCTTAGGATTGCACTGTCAAACATTTAATGTCATTAAACTAGGAGACCGCAAATAACCTCACATTGATTAAACGTGCTCAAGTCATGCTGTAGGGATGAGATTCCTAGACATAAATGTCTGTGCACTGGAACAACAGAGCCAACCACAGAGGTAGTGATCTTGGATTTGGTTCTGCTGGGGGCTCGGTCTGAGCGGGGCTCGGTGTTGAAGTGAGTGACTGCATATCTGGACAAGGGTGTGTGTATGTTTCGCTACATCACTCTAAGTGTGTATAGGTGTTATATCTCTGCATGGAATGCCTCTCTTTGTCTTAACCGGGGAGCGGCCCTCTGATCCCTTCTCTCTCTCTTTGTCCTCTCACTCACTGCACATGGCCTTCCATGGAGATGCATGTCCCTGCAGGTCTTTCCAGGTCTCTCCTGTAGATACAATGCCCTCATACTCCCGCACACATGATGCCAAACAAGCTGGCCATTTGCGACAGGGAAAGCACGCTTTAGATTAGGCTTCTCTCTCTTCTTTTGGCGGCAACCTGAATGTGAACTGGATCAACTTGAATAAATGTAAGTTTTTTTAATCTTTTGCAATATAGTTCTCGGGAGGTTTATTTACTGCACTCAGTATCACGCTTCTGTGAGTAGGCAAAACTCTGCTATATTAACCAAATATCCAAATACCCACACTAGCAGCAGCCTTATACAGGGAGAAGAAGAAGAAGAAGAGATTGGATTTATAGCCCGCCCTTCACTTGGAGTCTCAGAGCAGCTTACAAACTCCTTTTCCTTCCCCTCCCCACAACACACACCCTGTGAGGTGGGTGGGGCTGAGAGAACTCTGACAGAAACTGCTCTTTTTCAAGGACAGCCGTGCCAGAGCTTGTGACTGACCCAAGGTCACATCAGCAGGTGCAGGTGGAGGAGTGGGGAATCAAACCCCGTTCTCCCAGATTAGAGTCCGCACACTTAACCGCTACACCAAACTGGCTCTCTGTAGGAGTTTGCCTACAGGTATTCCTGGGTCTCCAGTTAGGCTTCTCCTCACAAGCTGAGTCAGCTCTCTAACTCAAGGGGTACTGGTAGCCAAATGCTGTGGCGACTTATCTGTTTCTCCTAGCATTTCTTTAGCAGAGGGGAGGCCTCAGGCCACCAGGCAGACAATCCTGTGCCTGGCCCATGCCTGAGCCGTAGCCCTTTGCATTCTTTGCTCCTGGGGCATTTGGGGAGACAATGGTGGGTCTGGTTGTGGGCAGATCCATGCTGGGACCTCCAGGCCCGAGGGCTCTGCTGGCTCAGTGGGTGTTGGCTCTTTTTGTAGCAGGAGCTCCTTTGCATATTAGGCCACACACCCCTCATGTAGCCAATCCTCCAAGAGCTTACAGAGCTCTTCTTACAGGGGCTACTGTAAGCTCTTGGAGGATTGGCTACATTAGGGGTGTGTCGCAAAGGAGTTCCTGCTACAAAAAGAGCCCTGTATGCTGCCTCAGGGCCCCTTTGGGAAGGCACTGGAAAGTCTGTCTCATTGGGAGAGTGTCAAGGAGGGGCTTGGGGGCAGGTTGTCCTCCTCCTCTGAGGACTCCTCTTCCTGTGCTAACCCAGGAGTGGACCATGGCTGTCAAGTAATTAACTCTGTGGAACACTTAGTCTTAGGCTTACCAAATTCCGGCAGGGGAATTGTATTTCCTGGCAGGAGCCTCGCCGTTGGGATGGCTGCATGCGCTGTACCCACCGTCGCCAGGATGTGATGCTTCGCGTCACCCAGGAGTGCACCAAGTAATTAACTCTGTGGAACACTTAGTCTGCTGGGCTGCTCCTTGTCTGGGAGGGCCCTGGAAGATCCCATCATTTTCAGGGACTGCCTTTGATATCAAGCTGGGTGTTTTATCCAGGCTTGCTAGCATCCAGGCGGCTAGGATTTAATGTACATGAATGTAGGGAGTCCCTGTGTGAGTGGCCTTGAACATACTGAACATATTAACAGCAACCATTCAACCATTTACTCTTGAGCAGAGTACCAATGAAAAATATGGAAGAAATCAGACAAGTGTATGTGTAGGTCCCAGTTTTCTTGCACTTTTTGGCCTTGGGGCAACTGGGAACTGTAGGCCAGCAGATGAGGAAGCCCCATTCAACCCAGTGAATGATACCCCTGCAGGCCCCTCTCTGGAATTACAGCTCAATTAAACCTTATGGGGGAACATTTTAAACAAAAAACCACAGCCGTCTTACAAACACAGGTATGTTAGCCGAACTGCTTTATCTACAGCAGTTGGCAAATTTTACTCTGTTTTTTTTTTTGCCTGTGTGTACCAAGGTCCAACCCACCCCAAGGGTTCTCCAGTGAAAGAGTCGAGGCTGGTACGTTCCAAAACAATCTGTCTTTTACTTAAGAATATATAAATCACATACACACAATACTGAAGTGCACACAGAATCAATCAAGGTCCTTAGGAGTACAAGGTTACAAAGAATCACTTTTGCATTCACAGGTTGGGTGATAAAGAGTAATACTTATTTGTTCTGAAGCTTGCACATCACACTGAAGAATGAGGGGTCAGAAAAATATACTAGGGAGAATTAACACACCAACCACCCAGCTAGTGTGGGCCTCTTGACTGCAGATCAAGAGATCAAGTAGAGACAAGGGTTTTTGGTACAGGAAGCTGGACTTAAGAGGAGTGTAAAAGCAGACAGGGGGTAGGTGGGGGAAGGTGGCTAGCAGGGACCAGACCCCTGGTCCTTACCTTTTGTAGGTGAATCTTTGGGTGGGTGGCAACTGTGCCAGCCTTTGGATCCACCTACCTGTAAGTCCGTCCAAAAACTAACCCTATTGGTGCATGTAGTGAGGGGTGGCTACCTAAGAGGGTGGGCCAATATTGTAATACTAGATCTAACTCAAGAGGGTAGCATCTGGGCAAGTGTGAAAGCTTGGCGTCAAGGAACCTCCTTGATGTGCAGATGAAGCTTGGCCTTTCCCAGGTCATTAGAGATGCATCTGGCAGGAAATGCTCTTTCAGTTGTAAAACAGAGATGTGTACTACATGTCATTCAATAGTTCATCAGTGGGTGATTCTCTCCTTAAGTTGTTGTTTGCTGACCATAATGGCGATGTGTGCTTCTTCCCTCAGGCAAGTAGCTGTGTATTTGAAATCTTATTAACATGTAAGGCTTAGAGCAAGTCACCATCTATGTGTATCTCACAACAGGTGATTTGAACAACTTTCTTGAGCCTAGGGTGTATGTGTGCACAGTCCATGTAGTATCTGGCAGCAAATATGAATCCATAAAGCAAATATCAGTCTCATTCCTCAACAGGTAACTGCCGTTTCATTACACCTACCAACAGCCACTGAGGGAAAACTTAGTCCTACACAGGAGGCAAGCAGGAAAAGTGTCTTCGTCAAGAAAGAAAGCCGTTTGCCAGTAATTCTGACAGGGCACAGTGGCTGAAGAGGGAGTGGGCGGGGAAGAGGAGCAGACCCAGCACCCGGCCAATGGCACGCGAGTACTCCTGAGTGGCAGCTGAAGGGCCAATGGGTGAGGGAGTGCATGGAATGTTGCCACTTGAAAATAGAATTATTATATAGAGAGATGCTAATTGTTCATGGTTATGATATGGCAAAGCTTGGCTGATAGTTAGCTACACAAAGAACAACTTGTTAGAGTTCTCTTCTGCTAACATAGACTGGCAATGCTCCAATAAAATCAGTGCTTTTATTTCTCCTCCAGCTAAACAAATGTGACCCAGAAAAATATCCCTTACCTGCCCATTTACATAAAATGTCACTTTAGACATCACTTCAAGCTTCCTTCAGAAGTCTTTTCCCTATACCTTGACAACCTGTCAGACCCAGGTCGCGTAGCCTAGTGGTATGCTGTAAAGAAGTGTGTGTGTGTGTACTTCAAATCATGTACCTACTTGTATAATTTAAAACTAAATCTTTCGCAGAGACCGGGGTCTTTAAGAAGACAAGGTTTTAGGGCTGACAAATGTGCTAGCGTGTCAACATGGTAATGAAGTTAGTTCTGCACCAAGTATAGCATGAAAAAGAGAAAAATTTCCTTGCAAGGTTTGTGATTAAACATCTAAGAGAAAATAATGATTTGCTTGAAGGCACTCAAGCACCCACAAAGAGAACAGGCGGGCAGCAGAAGGAGAGAGACTACTGTGGGGGGAGGGGAAAACCTGCCAAATATCACTACCGGGAGCCTCGATTATCTTAAAATCTCTTTAATATTCACGGTTAATTAAAAAAAAACCCTAAAAGCTATAAAACTGAAGTACCCAATGGGGAAACCTTTGGCATTCAAGTGGCAGAATCTCCACATCGCCTCCCCATTCCTGCTGCCTGCCTGTCCTCTTCACACATGGAATTGATGGGGGCTGATTTGCATGTCTATTCTGTTACAGCAGGGAGAGGAAAGGATTAGCTAAATTATAGAAGATAAACACAGTTTCACTGCATAAAAGCAAAGACTTCTTGTAATGAACTGCAGTCAAAAGAATAATGATGTTGACTTTTCTTGGGAGACAGAAATGTGCATTTTTTTCCCCCACAGCTTTAATGAGAGTGAAGCTTCGGAATTACCCTTCACTGAAATGCCATAGTCGCCAGGAGGATGGTTTCGAAAGGATTTATTAATTTATGTGGTTGCTACGTGGATCTCTCCAAAGGCCCACAGCTACAAAATGTTGATAGATTTAAGGGGACACGGACTAGTAAGTTACATATCCGGACTCAGGCGTGAATGAGCCGTTTTTCACTTTGTTAGGCTCAAGCTATGCACAAGCAAGTGCCCTTTTTTTTAAGGAAGCAGGTTTATCAAGTCTCCTACCCACACCATTCTAGTGACAGAACTTTAAAAACTGAGACCAAGAATAAACTCAGCAGACCTGATCCCAAATGGCAGAGGCTTCATTTTGCTGTGAATAGAAAGGCTTTATGCTGCGGTGGCTCAAGTGGTTAAGACGCTGAACTGCAGGCTGTGGAAGGTCGGTAGTTCAGCAGTTCGAGACCCGGGTGCCGCATGACGGAGTGAGCTCCCGTCTCTAGTTCCAGCTCTTGCCAACCTAGCAGTTCGAAAGCAAGACATTGCAAGTAGATAAATAGGTACCACTTCGGTGGGAAGGTAACAGCGTTCCGTGCACCTCAGCGTTTAGTCATGACCACGGAAACGTCTTCGAACAGCGCTGGCTCTTCAGCTTCGAAACGGAGATGAGCACCACAACCCTAGAGTTGGATTCGACTGGCTTTCAAGCAAGGGAAACCTTTACCTTTACCTTTACGCCTATAACAGATGGACAGATTAAAAACTGACAAATCACCAAGTCCGGATGGCATACATCCAAGAGTTCTGAAGGAACTCAAATGTGAACTTGTGGATCACCTGAGAAAAAATATGCAATCTCTCATTAAAATCTGCCTCCATTCCTGAGGACTGGAAGGTAGCTAATGTCACTCCCATCTTTAAAAATGGTTCTAAGGAGATCTGGGAAATTATAGGCCTGTCAGTCTAATGTCGGTCCCGGGTAAATTGGTAGAATCTGTTATTAAAGATAGAATTAGTAGGCACATTGATGAACAAAAGTTATTGTCAGATGTCTCCCTTGTTCCCAGCCTGACCGGATGGGTACACAGCCTGATAACGATATTTCCTCCTCAGAGGGGGAGAAACAGCCAGCTGCAATAGATCCCATCAATCTTCAGGGACAGGAGATGCAAGCTCTTGACCAGACACTGGCTTTAAGCAATTTGTCCTCCAGCCAGTGTTCCCTCTAAGCTGAGTTAGTGTGAGCTAGCTCACAGTTTTGTAGCCTCCAGCTCACAGATTTTTGCCTTAGCTCAGGAAGGGATGGCTCCAGAGCAAACGAACTGATGCAGTAGCCAAGTTGCTTGCTCACAGCTTCAATGCCAGTAGCTCACAAAGTGGAATTTTTGCTCACAAGACTCCACAGCTTAGAGGGAGCACTGCCTCCAGCTACGAATGAGTTACCTGCATCAGACACAGAGGAGAGGGAGGAGGCCGGGCCCAGTGTTTCTCCAACACCCCTTGAGCGCCATCGCGGTCAGTGGAGCTCAGAGCTCAGAACCTGTTGCAGTGAGCATTTGATGCAGTGCAGGCACCTGTCTCCAGATGAGTACTTGCAGGGATGCGTGCTACAATTAGCAGCAGCAGCTAACCAGCCCAGGGAGAGTCAGCTATAAATCCAGGATGGGGGAAGCTGCCTATTGTGGCTAAGGTATACCAGGCTGCATTACCACCCACCTTGTCTCTTGACTTGCTGACTGGAACTTCTGTTACTCTAAACCTGGACTGAACACTGGACCACCTGACTTCTGGGCCCCTGACTCTTGGGCCGATTGACGACTCCCCTTTCCGGATACCTGACCCTTGGACTGTCTCTTGACCACTCTCCTGCCTTGCACCTGTACTGTGAGTGATTACCTGGTCCCTTCTGCTTGGCTGTCCTGTGGAACTTCTGTCTGCTCCCACACCAGACCCACTGGGGCCAGTACAGTTATTGAGGAAGAATCAGCATGGATTTTGTAAGGAAAGCTCTTGTCTCATTAACCAGAGTTTCATTCCATGGGGTTTAGATCCAGGTGGTCAGTCATGTTGGTCTGAAGCAACAGAACAAAGTTAAGAGTCTAGTGGTACCTTTACGACCAACAAAGTTTTAGTGTGCATGCACATGAAAACTCATACCTTGAACAAAACATTGTTGGTCTTAAAGATGCCACTGGACTCTAACCTGTTAGAGTTCTTTGAGGGGGTGAACAAACATGTGGACAAGGGTGACCCAATAGATGTTGTTTTACCTAGACTTCCAGAAAGCTTTTGATAAAGTTCCTCATCAAAGGCTCCTAAGTAAGCTCAAAAATCATGGGATAAGAGGACAAGTCCTCTTGTGTATTAAAAACTGGTTAATTAACAGGAAACAGAGAGTGAGTATAAATGGAAAGTTATCGCAGTGGAGGGCAGTAAGCAGTGGGGGTACCACAGGGCACAGTACTGCTAGCAGGGCTGTATGCCAACAAGAGAATCTCATGGGAAGGGACTGGGGAGAAAGCACATGAACCTCTACTGGTACACAGAATGTGTCCTTTTTAGCTCTGATCTTGAAACTTTGGAAGTCCTTGCATTGGGAAGGCCACCTCGCTCCATCCCTGCTTACTTCTAGGTAAGTAGATGTGGCTATCCCAGTGCATTTTTGCACCTTCGACCTGGTATACTACTGTTTTTGCTGCTTTGTCTCTTCTGATGTGTTTAAACCATTCAGTGAACTGCAGTTTTGTTTTATGATTGTTGCTAATTTTACTTTAATTTTGATTTCTGTTCTTTATTTATTTGCATTGCTCTTCTTAGCTGCTGTTAGAATCCCCATAAAGGGGTGGAAAGGTGGAATAGAAATATTCCTAACTAGGGGTTGTCAGGGTCAACAGCAAGCAGGTCCAAACACACTCTCCTGAAAAGGCTATGTTTTATTGGAATACTGGTCTGTTGCCAAGTGGTACAGGTACATTGTCAGGAATAACGATTAGTGGAAGGGGCTGCATATATATACTCTGATGCTGCATCTAGCTAAGCAAATGAAATCCAAGCATGCACACCAGAATTCTCCCGGAGGGATATTACATCATGAATGTGAGACTCACCCCAATCCCCTGAGAGCAGAAATATTCACACCCGTAGTGGAATCCAAGCCCTCCCTTCCCTTCAAGGTTATACTGATAACGCTGTCTGGCTGAACCAGTTTGCATGGGGGAAAGAGCACCTCCCTTATGTTACCCACGGTAACTAAGCAAAGCAAGCATGTGCGGCTGCACGGAAGTCATGGATGAAGGAAAACAAAGAAAGCATGGCAGCTAGCTGACAGGTAAGGCCCATTGTGGGAAGAAATACAACGAGCTCTAGAAGGAAGCTCCAGGTGAGTGTCCAGACTGCGGCTGGTGGGGCGGCAAAGGGAAGGAGAAAATAGAGGGAGGCGAGCCATGTTTATTTCCTTCTGCTTAGCTATAAGGCAGGGCTGTTTCCAGTCATTTTGCTGCCCCAAGTGGGTAGTGTGGGAGGACAGCCTCATGGTGACAGATATGGTTCCCTCCACCCCTGACTTATGTTTATTTGGGGTTATGCAGTGGCAGCTAAGGTATAAAAGCACCTCCTCCTATGCCATGTCTTTTGGGTTCCAAGGGTCTGGAAAGCGGTTCCATAGCCAGTTACAGGGTTGCCAACTCTGGGTTGGGAAATACCTGTAGATTTGAGGGGTAGAGCCCGGGGAGGGCAGGGTTTGGGGTGTGGAGGGACCTCAGCAGGGTATAATTCCATAGAGTCCATTGCCCAAAGCAGCCATTTTCCCCAGAAGAACTGATCTTGGAGATCTCCAGGTGCTGCCTGGAGACTGGCAATACTAAGGGGAGGGAAAGACCTGTAGATTTGAGGGGTATAGCCTGGGGAGGGCAGGGTTTGGGGTGTGGAGGGACCTCAGCAGGGTACAACTCTATAGAGTGCATTGCCCAAAGCAGCCATTTTCTCCAGGAGAACTGATCTTGGAGATCTCCAGGTGCTGCCTGGAGGCTGGCAATACTAAGGGGAGGGCCAGACCTGTAGATTTGAGGGGTAGAGCCTGGGGAGGGAAGGATTTGGGGTGTGGAGGGACTTCAGCATGGTATAATTCCATAGAGTCCACTGCCCAAAGCAGCCATTGTAATAGCTGGGAAATTTTCCATAGGGGAAATGATGTGCTGTGTCTGGGAAACACAGTGATTCCTGGGACATCTCCAGGCCCCACAGGGAGATTGGCAATTCCAGTGACCCTTTAAGGGAAGAATGGGATATGTATTTTGGGAACTCCAGTGACCGTTTAAGGGAAAATTGGGATATGTATTTTACCTCAGGACACATTCGATGACTCGCAACAACAAACTGTTTATAATTTCAGAGACAAAGGCCAATCAGACCGCATATGTAAATGTCCTCTGTGTTCCTACTGGCTATTGGGGGGAGAAGAACAGCAAACTGTTTAGAATATTGGAGGCGAGACTCAGGCAATGCAGCCAGTGGATAGGGACAGCTTCTGAGTGACAGATCAGGAAGCCAACTGATTTGGGAGCGTGTGGAATGTTCAGGAGAGTCCATGACCAAAACAGAATTATATATAAGGAGAGATAAATAAGTATATACAGTGCCCAGGCAGGAACAATTGTCTCCAAATTTGTGTTAAGTAAGGGAAAAGGAAGGCTCCTGTTCTTGCAGTGGAGTAGTTATAATGTCAAACCAGGATGTGTGAGACCTGTATTCAAAACCTCAACACTGCTAAGAAGCTCACTAAGTGACCTTGGGCCAGCTGCATTCTCTTACTCTAACACAGTGATGGCGAACCTTTTAGAGACCGAGTGCCCAAACTGCGACCCAAAAACCCACTTATTTATCGCAAAGTGCCAACACGGCAATTTAACCCGAATACTGAGGTTTTACTTTGGAAAAAAATATATATTTTTATTTTTATTTATTTTATTTTGCAATTTTTATCCCGCCCTATCCAGTAGCTTGTACATTAATTTAAGATTATCCAAACAACGTAAGGAAAGCAATCCCAAATGCTTTCATTTACTTAAAATTATTTGGCAGAGAATTCGACACTTTAATGATGGTCTGGGCCTGGCTGGGGCGATGGCACGCATGCCCACAGAGAGGGCTCTGAGTGCCACCTCTGGCACCCGTGCCAAAGGTTCGCCACCACGGCTCTAACCTATCTAATAGGATTGTTGTGAGGATGAAATGGAGGAAAGGGGGACGATGTATGTTGCCCTGAGCTCCTTGGAGGAAGCGCAGGATCAGAATGTACTGGATGAATGAATGAACCAATGAATGAATGAATGACAAAGGCAAGAGTATGATGCCAGCAGCCTAGAAATCATCTTTTGTCACACACACCAGTGTACCTTTTTAAAGTGCTCGAGGCTGTCATCCTTCCTTCTGATAATATCAGAGAGATGAAGAGCACCCTCTTAGCATTTCATAAAAGCGCATCTGGATATGCTGACTGGCAATACTGTATGGAACATAAAATCTACATGTCAAAATAAAGAGCTATAAGGAGGCTCATGTTGCAGCTTGACTCTACCCTGTCAAACCTCATGAAGGAACGTTAACGGCTGCATCTTTAATCAATGGGCATTCAGGAACTGGGTATGGTCTCATCAAAATCCCGATAGAAGATCCAGGTGCTTGTGCATTTCCAAACCCATTCTGTAATTAAAGCCAATTCTACAGGAAGATGAAGAGTCTGCCTGATGGTTCATCACTGAGCAGCATTTTAGGGCTAGTACGTCAAAGGGCGTTTTTTTCCCACTACTACTTCCTTCTCTTTCAGTTCCCTTGGGTTAGCTCCAGCAGCAGATTTTTCATCTGGGTGGCAGAAGGGTGTGTGTGATCTTCACTGATTTCCCCTCCTGCT
>NW_015174389.1:52695-67507 GCF_001447785.1 Gekko japonicus
CCCCCCCAAACTGTACCTGTTCACCCCCCCCCCCCCCGTTTCCCAGAAGCAGTGTTTGGGGGAACATTTCAAGCTACAATAGGATGAAGAAGGTGAGAAAGTCCTGCTCCATTGATTAAAGTCCCACCTGTCAGCAGAAGTGACTGCTGGATTCAGCCCATTCGTTTTTCAAATATGCATGCTGTTCTGTTCTGTTTTGACTCTTTTTTTTAGCAGGGTAGAAGGTGTGGTGGCTATTTGTGCAGTTCTGTCTTTAAGGTAGTGAGGATGTACATTTGGCCACTTGAAGACGGCTTACCACTCACAAGAGGCAATCGGGGCTTAACAAAGATATCAGGTTCTTATCTCACTACACATAAGAACATAAAATTTTTTTAGCAGGGTAGAGGGTGCCAATGTTGGATCAGGCCAAAGGCCCATCCAGTCCAACACTCTGTATCACACAGTGGCCAGAAATACCAGGTGCCATCAGGAGGTCCACCAGTGGGGCCAGGACATTAGAAGCCCTCCCACTGTTGCCCCCCCAAGCACCAAGATGACAGAGCATCACTTGCCCCAGAGCCCCTATCTATACCTTGTGGCTAATAGCCACTGATGGACCTCTGCTCCATATGCTTATCTAATTCCCATACTTATATGCTGAGTCTCTCAGTTCTCACATCTGTTTCTGCACTCTTATTATCCGTATTCCGATTTGCTTGCTATTCACAGGCATTACCAACTGCTTTAACTCAATCTCAGCTATACTTATAGCTCAGTTATTTATGCATCTTGATTCCAATGAGCCCTTCCTGGCAACTAACCCTCCCACACACACTTTTATGTAACGGTTGGTGAAATCTGCTTCAATATATTTGAAGAAGTGTGCGTGCACATGACAGCTTAGACTCACACCTAAACTTTGTTGATTTTAAAGGTGCCACTGGACTAACTTTGTTAAGAGGCAAACGAGTAAATGTTAGAGAAGAACAGGTGGTAACAGGGTCTGTATACTGTTCCATGTTCCCTTTCTATTTCCCCATGTTTTTAATTTTGGCTCTGTTCAGGAGGGTCCAGTGCTGGGTTCAATCAATCAATCAATAAACCTTTAATGGCATATACAACCTTAAAAATCAAAGACAGAAAATGACACAATCAACTAAAAGTCTAGGTTAATTATAAAATCGTGAAACGGACTTTCCCAAATTTTTCACTCTCATCACGTCAACTAAAAAATTGGCCACTATCACAGTAATCTCTGCTGTTACATCGTTCAATAGAAATTGGCATTTTATTTCGTTGGAAAGGTGATGTTTACCATGCAACTAAGTGTTTAACCATTTTTCCCTAGCAGATGCATGCCACGAACAGTCTAACAATATGTGATCAATTGAATCAAGAGAGTTAGAACCGCAGTCACATCTCCGTTCATGCTTAGGAATATTTTGAAACCTACCATACAGTAGTTTTGATGGAAAGGCATTTACTCAAGCAAGAGAAAACGCTCTTCGGTGGCTAGGGCTATCAAGATTATACAAATACAGGGAGATACATCCCACAACATTCTTAAGACTTAATGTAGCTGAAGAACAGACAGGGGGATGAAGGGGCTACAGTTTTTGAAGTTCAATGTCTACCAGCCTCTGTTTGATTGTTTGGAAGATATACACTTCAGAGGAGAAAGCTAGCTCCTCCAAGGAGAGGCCCAATGATCTTATTTTGGTTCGAATATTATAGTCCCAAGAGGTACTATGAATTTCCTTTAACAGAAAAGACAAAAGCGAACCATCTTCAGTGTTAAAATATAATTTAAGCCAGTAACGGACCGTTAACACCCATGTCTTGGTTTCAATCAAACTAAGTCCTAATTCAGAGCACAATGCATGGTAAGAGACATCTGCTTCAATGTATTTGAAGAAGTGTGCATGCACACGAAAGCTTAGACCCACACTTAAACTTTGTTGATTTTAAAGGTGCCACTGGACTAACTTTGTTAAGAGGCAATCGAGTAAATGTTAGAGAAGAACAGGCGGTAGCAGGGTCTGTATACTGTTCCATGTTCCCTTTCTATTTCCCCATGTTTTTAATTTTGGCTCTGTTCAGGAGGGTCCAGTGCTGGGTTGCTCGAGGAATTCCAGAGATTGCCAATGAAAGGGAAAGGAGATGGAGTGCCCTTACTGGAAGGTGGGGATGAAGGCACCAGGACTGTTGCTGGAATGGGCTGCTGCTTTTGGTTCCCATTCACACTCGTCTTGTGCATAATGATTTCCTAGAGGTCGTTTTTGCACAGGAGGTCTCTAGTACTATGATGTTCCCTGGACAATGTGTAAATATAGTATATAAAGGTAAAGATTCCCTTGCTCGAAAGCCAGTTGAGTCCGACTCTAGGGTTGCGGTGCTCATCTCCGTTTCTAAGCCGAAGAGCCAGCGCTGTCCGAAGATGTTTCCATGGTCAGGTGGCCGGCATGACTAAAAACTAAGGCCCACGGAATGCTGTTACCTTCCCACCGAAGTGGTACCTATTTATCGACTTGCAATTCCTTGCTTTCGAACTGCTAGGTTGGCAGGAGCTGGAACTAGAGACAGGAGCTCACTCCGTCATGTGGTGCACTTGGGTCTCGAACTGCTGAACTACCGACCTTCCACAGCCTGCAGTTCAGCGTCTTAACCACTTGAGCCACCGCAGCTCCATAAAAAAATATAGTATATACTGATTATTTATTGGTGGTTAAGTATAGGAGGAGGGATGGCTTGAGAGGCTGAGTGAGATAATGAGTGTGTGAGGAGTGGTTTTTTGCATGTGGAGTATGATTGGTTGATGGTTAAGGAGGTGTGTGGCCTGGAGGGGGTGTTGGTGAGTGGAGACGGGAAAGCTGAGTCAGTCTGGGTCTGAGCTAGACCTAGATCAATTTCACACAAGAGCTGCGCCGCGGTCGCGCCTCCCTTTGCCCCACTTCTATTGGTCAGTTCCCACCCGAAGCCGTGTGGCTGCATTTTGACCTGCGGCTTCGCCCTATTTTCCCAGCGGTTTCATGATCCTGTATTTGAAGATCACAAAACCACGGGGAAAATTGGGTGAAGCCGCGGGTCAAAATGTGGCTGCGCTGCTTTGAGTGGGAAATTGACCAATAGAAGCAGGGCAAAGGGAGGCGGAACCGAGGTTATTCCTTAACCTTTCAAGTTAATATGTGCCTGTAAGATAAAAATTTGTTAAATCGCAAAGAAAGTTAACTCATGATTGCTGAGTGAAGTGTATGAATGAGGGCAGCCGTTTAAACAGTCAAAACTTTGAAAACAAATAAGCCAAAGAGGCTTGAATACTCCATCAGGACATAATAATAATAATAATAATAATAATAATAATAATAATAATAATAATACTTTCCATTTATTAATTGCTTTCCCCAGTGGGCTCAAAGCGATGTACAGTTACTCAAATATAGACAAGGGACTAACAATGTTTGTAGGGGATAGGGAAGACAACATATATATTCATTTTAACTGCACACGTCGATACTGCCCCAGTGTAGAACGTCTTCTTGGCTGGCTTCGTCATTTTCCGGCACGGCTGCTTGCTGCTCAGGCTCCAGGACCCGTATGTCTGTCACCACACTGCCACCGCCTGGCCGGAACGTCCGTTGCAGGAGTTCTCTCTGTAGCCGGCAAGCTGTTTTACCTTTAGAAGCCGTGACCATCGACGTTCGACCATCAGCTAACGCCCTCCCAGAAGGAAGATTGGCATGCCCGCCCTCGCTAAGGAGCGGTTCCCATTTTATCTACTCACCGGAGCTTTCAAATCGCTGGGTGGACGATGAGCTGGGGACAACAGACTGGCTGCTCACACCAGTGCGGGGCTTGAACTGACACAGTTCAGATGTTAAGGCAGTGGGATATATCCACTGTGCCACCGCTCCCCTTATAGTATAAATTGGAGGGCGACTCTGGAATGAAAGTGGCCCACCAGATAATTAAAATCCCATTAAACTAGATCGGGGGGGAGGGGGATAAGAACAATTACTAAGTGAGTGATCCTGGAGGTGTTAGGGTGGGGCGAGGCATTGCTACAACATGACTTCCGGTTGCGTAAAACCATAGAGCTCTGGGAGGCCGCTAGAGTACTGCAGCAATGTGTAACTTTGCTCCGGTTACACAAGCAGATATGTTGCAGCCAGGGGTCATTTTGTAGAAAAAGAGGTGCAGGAGCTCATTAACATAACTCATTATCATAACTTATTAGCATTTACCACACCCCCTGCCATCACCGGAAGTGTGTCAGAAGGCAACACCCACCGGTCAGGCTCCACTGGACTGTTTTGGATTGCTAGCTATTGGGGGGGAACGTGCAGATCTGTCCTTGCAGAGGAGGGAGAGCTTGTACCTGAATAAAACTTGGTCTTAAAGGTGCCACTGGACTGTTTTGGATTGCTAGCTATGGGGGCAGGGGAACAAGCAGATCTGCCCTCAGAGAGGAGGGAGAGCTTGTACCTGAAGATTGGCGGGGGGGTCTCTGCAACTTACCTGGCTGCTTCTTGCTCCTTGTGGCCCAACTGAGGGCTGCTGGGAGCAGGGGACAGGGCTTGTTGCATGTGCCCAACCCCTGGGCTCCTTACTGCCGGAGCTGTGTGCTCATGCAGGAAATGACCCCTGGTTGCAGCAATGCCTAGTTATGCCTAACCCTGCCTAGCTATGTTGCAGAATTGCTATAGCATTGCTGCCATATGTGACATAACTTCCAGTTAACCCCTGCCTCCCCATTTTTCTCCTGGTGCTTCACCAGGCAGCAGTGAGAAGTCAGAGGCCAGGGGCGTAAGCCTTGGGTAGTAATGTCTGGTACCCCAGAAGGGACAGGCTGTACAGTGGCAGGCAGTTAGCCAGGTGGGAACTTCCTAAAATAAAGGGTTCTGCCCAGATGGAAATGAAAGATAGAAATCCTGCTCCTGGGCTGAGAAGGGAAGAAGGTTTTGCTGCAGGTTCTCTCCAGCCCTTATGCATTAATGGCAGTCATTGCTTTAATCAGAAACAGTCTGTGCTCTTGCTTAAGCCTGGAAAAATAGGGTACTTTATAAGCAGTTGTGACAAACTGATTTCCCAAACCAGGACGCTTAGTGCATCAAATTCAGAGATCTTGGAGATTAAGGGTTAATGCCCCACTGTGAAACACAAGATGGGTAGCCCTGGTCCAGGTCACACAGAGAATTTGCCTCGGGAGAGGCACGACTGCCGGGCAAATTAAACCAGCGCGATCATACGGAAACATCTGGGAAGCGTCACCCGCCCATAGCTTACCGCCGAAGATCCGGAGTTAAAAAGTACTGCCCACGAGCTTCTAGCAAATGGTTTGCCATGAGCCGCAGACAGACTGTCTCCGTCTATCGCCCCAGCACACTCCTTTTGCCCCATTGAAGCGCTGCAAGAACCACGCACCGACGGAAACAACGCGGTTTGCCGCCGTCGCGTCTGATCACGTTGCAGTGGCTCAAATTGCGACGGCACTAATAGCCATGCCTCCTCCCCTGCATTATCTGGCCCGTGTGACCGGGGCCCCTGTTTGTCTGTTAGTCTGTCTGTCTTTCTCCCTCTCCCTCCCTCCTGCCATCCCAGGGACGTTTTCTGAGATGCCAGCATGAACTCGATTCACACTGGAATAACTTTCATTCTCAGACTGACCATTTGACAAAGATGTAGCCTTGAAATAAATAATGATGGCGCTCTAATGTTCAATTTTGTCCTTACTGAGCTGCTCAACCAGGTGTTGAAACCAATCGAATTTCCCTTTCTCCCTTTGAACGGCTATTCCGAAGGGCCGCATGACTGAAGAATGGCCACTTGTAAGTTGTTCGGCTATCCTCTCCACTCCTGCTAAAGTCCCCAGCAAGTGTCAGAACACCAGTTTTGCCGATATGAATGTAATTCAATCAGTTATGATGACACTGTGGTACCCAATTATGTAGCAGGGGGGAGGCAGGAACTCATGCTGTTTAGTATAATGCTTTACATCTCTCTCTCTCTCTCTCTCTCTCTCTCTCTCTCTGTTTTTTGCAAAGCCAAACAGATGATATTTTTTTTACTTTTGCTTCATATTTTCTATTTTTTTGCCTCATGAACTTAGGTCTGTTAGATCAGAACAGAAAACCTTTATTGGCATAACATAGATAAACCAGAACAAAGGAAAAAATTTAAGGGGTAGTACCAAAACAACGTCAACCAATATTCCCAATATCTCAAAATACAAAGCAATCCTAACATGGTTTACAAGATTTACAAAGTACTACTCTTGACTTCCATACATAAGTCAAAAATTCAGCGACAGATAGTGTTAAGTATCTGTCTTTTGGCAGCTCTTAACAAGCGATTCAGCTTCATTCGACGACAGCAACCAACAACGAAACAGCAACACAGAACGAGCGCTCTTTAAACTTTCCGAGCCTAGGTAACATGCCCCCTAGAACTTTACAAACCAATCATAGTCAGTCCGTAACAGCCAATGGTTGGTATTCCCTCCAAACCGTTCCTAAGCTCTGATTGGCCCACTCTGCAGAGTAGCCAATCAGAGCGTGCATTTTAGGATACCAGGCTTCTATGGAAGTATCTGTCTTTTGGCAGCTCTTAACAAGCGATTCAGCTTCATTCGACGACAGCAACCAACAACGAAACAGCAACACAGAACGAGCGCTTTTTAAACTTTCCGAGCCTAGGTAACCATGCCCCCTATAACTTTACAGACCAATCATAGTCCGTCCATAACAGCCAATGGTTGGTGTTCCCTCCAAACCGTTCCTAAGCTCTGATTGGCCCACTCTGCAGAGTAGCCAATCAGAGCGTGCATTTTAGGATACCAGGCTTCTATGGAGCCCTGACTGAAGGTCTTGGCATACTGTGAGTATTACACAATACATAACACCCTGACAATAGCTCAGTAGATAAGACAGAGGTTGTTCTTTGTGGGGGTTTTCTGTGACAGAGATCTACAGACACAGCAGGCCTCACTAGCAGAAGCAGAAACATCACCAGCGGTCAGTTGGCCATTAGGATCACAGGGAAAATTCCTGGTGGGCCACTGGCCTGGGGGGGGGCTGTCCTCTTTTACTGGGGCTCCTGGCTGGCAATGGCCCCACAGCAGGTGAGGTTTCTTTCACCTCACCCAAGGGAGCCCCTCTCAAGATAAGAGATTCCTTGCTTGTGATCAACTAGCAGGTGATGTCACTCACCTCACTTTGCTGAGGGCAGCCCTGTGCAAGACAGGAGGCTCCTGACTTTTTTTTTCCTTCTATGGATCCTATGAACTTCTGTATTTTCCAATGATGGATTATATGTATAGATTCATTTCTGATTACATGTGCATTTCACTTGGTTATAGTCTCCTTTTGGATTTACTTTTGCTGGTAATTCAGCTCACAGATGTTTCTTCTTGTCCCTTGCTTTCTATGGAACTTCACAAGACCGTGTGTATGTTGGTATGCTTTACAGTTCAGGTAGTTCAGTAGTTCTTAATCTTTAATTTGCTACTGTCCCCTAGTATAATTATCATTAAATGCCACCTTCCTAAGCTAGAAGCAAGAACATAGAAACAGTCAAGTCGATTTGACTAGTGGTCCATCTAATCCAGCATCCTGTTTCCAACAGTAGCCTTTCAGCTACCGCAGGGAAGTCCACAATGAGAACCAACAGACAGTAGCCCTCATCAGCTGACTGCTACCTAGCATATAACAACCAGAGGCACCATTTTGCTACCATAGTTAATAGTCAATGGCAGCGGTCACACACGCTAAATAATCCACTTTCAATCCACTTTTGGTGCACTTTCCAACTGGATTTTTACTGTGCGGACTGGCAAAATCCAGTGGGAGGGTGCTTTGCAAGTGGACTGTAAGTTTGAAAGTGGACTGAAAGGGGATTATTTGGTGTGTGTGACCACAGCCAATGATAAACCTCTCTTCCACAAATCTGTCCAAGTCCCTTTTAAATCCATGTAAACCAGTGGCGCCACGTCTCATGGCTGTCACTTCCACTACCCAATGCGTGAAGTAGTACTTCTTTTGTTTGTATTGAAGCTACTGCCAGTCAATCAGTTTCACGGGGTTATGGGAGAGGGAGAAAAGTTTCTTTCAATCCACTTGTGCTGCACAATGCATAATTTCGTAGACTTCTATCATGTCACCTCTCAGTCTGAACTAAAAAGCCCGAATACTATCACTTGGTTTGCTAGGACTTCTCACCTCACTTTATAATGAACGCTCTTGCCTTCTGCTTGTAAAAAGGTAAAGGTTCCCTTGCTCAAAACCGAAAGCCAGTCGAATCCAACTCTAGGGTTGCGGTGCTCATCTCCATTTCAAAGCTGAAGACCCAGCGCTGTCCGAAGACGTTTCCGTGGTCATGTGGCCGGCATGACTAAACACCAAGGAGCATGGAACACTGTTACCTTCCCACTGAAGTGGTACCTATTTGTCTACTTGTAATTTCTTGCTTTCGGACTGCTAGGTTGGCAGGAGCTGGAACCAGAGACGGGAGCTCACTCCATCATGCGGCACTCGGGTCTCAAACTGCTGAACTACCGACCTTCCACAGCCTGGAGTTCAGCATCTTAACCACTTGAGCCACCGCAGCTCCTCTTCTGTTTGTACTAGCAGTCAAAAGTTGTTGTGAAGCTTTGTGAGAAGCCTTATTGAAATGTGTTGTGAAAGCTGCCCACTTATGAAGTATTGTTCATGTACATTACCTTAGAAGTTCATGCAATCCTTGCTTGCCTCAGAAGATTGTAACACAATTGTTTTGCATAGACATATCGTTTAAACTATTGCTTTAATTACTATTGAGGAAGATCTGCGAAACGAGGTCAATATCCAGATTCTTCGTTTATCTTCATGAATATCTTTGTTTCAAGAGAAAAACGTATTTATTATTACATTGTATCTGCATTCCTCTTTTCATGAATATTTTCGTTTCGAGAGAAAACATGATGATTACCTGCTACAAAAAGAGCCATCCATCTATCTAATCCATCCATCCATCCATCCATCTTTTTGTAGCAGGAACTCCCTTGCATCTTAGGCAACACACCCCTAATGTAGCCAATCCTCCAAGAGCTTACAGAGCTCTTCTTACAGGGGCTACTGTAAACTCTTGGGGGATTGGCTACATTAGGGGTGTGTCACCTAATATGCAAAGGAGCTCCTGCTACAATTTGCATGCTGTAGCAGTTTCTAGCATCCCTACCACACGGGTGTTTCCTAGTCTTTTAAATGCCACAACTGTATTTTTATACTAAACTCTAGCATTTGGATATATTTGTTAGAGATCAGGCATCTGTACTGAGTATATTTGTTAGAGATCAGGCATTTTGTTGTTGTTCAGTCGCACAGTCGAGTCCGACTCTTCGCAGCCCCATGGACCAGATCACGCCAGGCCTTCCAGTCTTCTGCTGTCCTCTGACATTTGCTCAACTTCATGTTCATTGCATCTATGACACTGTCTAATCATCTCATCCTTTGCCGTCCCCGTCTTCTTTGGCCAGCATCAGGGTCTTCTCCAGTGAGTGCTCCCCTCTCATTGGGTGGCCAAAGTATTTCAGCTTCAGCTTCATTATTATCTGGCCTTCCAGGGAACAGTCAGGGTTGATTTCTTTTAGGATTGACTGATTTGATCTTCTTGCAGTTCAAGGGACTCTCAAGAGTCTTCTCCAGCACCACAGTTCAAAAGAATCTATTCTTCGGCGCTCGGCCTTCCTTATAGTCCAACTCTTGCAGCCATACATGACTACTGGGAATAGTATCAGGCATCTACAAAATCCTAAACTCAGGATACGGTCAGCAGGCTTTGGCTTCATTTTGACTTTTGTCAAATTATATTCCATAAACTCCATAGGCCAGCAAAAACCACCCTGAGCGTTTGAAAATGGTTCCCCAGGACGAACCCATGGTTTCCATGGGTTCGTTTCAATGCTGAAATAAGCATATGGATTGTTTATGATTGATTGCCCTGGTATGCTTAAGGTACACAGACTTCTGAATGACTTTTCTTCTGACATCGCCAAGAAGGTGGCCGTGTTTCTACACTCTACTTTAAAGCTGCGCCAAAGGATCCTAGAGACATATTTTTTAAAATATATATCTAGGTGTACCTATGGGTTGTGTTTTTATTCTGCTCTTAAAATTGTACAATCTGTATCGACAATTTATGCCAATAAAGGCTAACTTAAACTTGAACTTTAAAAATTCACAAGGCAGCCATGGGAAGGTAGGAATGCATTTGTGTTAATGACAGTCATAAACAGCCATGGTGGTATGTCTGGAAATATAAATGATGCTCACAAAGGTAAAATTATGTATTAAGTTACAAGGGAGGAGGAAAGAACGGAGGAACAATGGAGGAATCAGATGTAAGGGGTGGGGGAACTTGGCACCTACATTTTCATTATAGAATAAATTTAATTTACAGTCATTTTAGACACCTTCATTGCTTTTGCAATCTGTTTCTTTAAATTACATCCATATGTCGCCAATGGCAGTGCTTTAGGACTCCCGTTCATTCACCTTTCCCATGGCTTCAATTTTCACTTTAATTACCAGAATAACTATGAATGTCAGATGCCTTTGTACACCAGTAGGCTTTTTTATCCCTAGTGACACTCCTCTTGGGAACATAGTAACACCTGTCTCTCCCCCTTTACAGAATACTTGCAGTTCCTTGAACTGCTCACCAGGGGGGCAATAGTAATGACTCCCTGCCTCCTCCCTTTCTATTAGGTTCAGAGAGGATATCATCTGTGGAACCTTTTGTTTTCCAGGGTAACGATATGCCTCTAAATTGTGACTATTTAATAGGGGCAAGACCCTTTCCTGCAGTGAAGGTAATTATTACAGTGCGGCGGACCAGGTCTCCACAATAGATCAGCTGTCCCCAGTAAAGATCAAGTCTCTGCAGCAATTGGCTTGCGTTACATTTTTGTTTCCACTTGAGTTACATGCATGACATGCAGGGGCGGTAGGGAGAGCAAGGGGAAATGGCGAGAGCTTTCTTAGAATTCTAGACACCCTGGCAATTGGAAGTGTTACATGCTCCCCATCTCTCCGAACAGCAAAAAAGTTCCAGGGGTAGTGCTACCCGCATAGGTGTCCCGCAGATGAAGCAGCACTGTGAAGATTTCCTTAATTCACAAAAACAAATGGGGAATACCCTGGGAGACAAAGAATTATTTCTAGAGGGCACCAGACCTGCAATCATACACCAGATCTCCAGAAACGCCCTACACTCAAACGTCTGTTTCTTCTCTTACACACCTGTCTTCATCCCACCTCAGCTGGCAGAAGTGAGATTTTCCAAGTTCTTATGGGTAGTGGGAACTCCTTTGGATATTAGGCGACACACCCCTCATGTAGCCAGTCCTCCAAGAGCTTACAGAGGTCTTCTTACTGGGGCTACTGTAAGCTCTTGGAGGATTGGCTACATTAGGGGTGTGTCGCCTACTATGCAAAGGAGTTCCTGCTGCAAAAAGAGCCCTGAAAGATTAGGTAAAGGGTAAAGGTTTCCCTTGCTCGAAAGCCAGTCGAATCCGACTTTAGGGATGCGGTGCTCATTTCTGTTTTCAAGCCGAAGAGTCAGCACTGTCCGAAGACGTTTCCATGTTCATGTGGCCGGCATGACTAGACACCAGTGTTCCCTCTAAGCCGAGTTAGTGTGAGCCAGCTCACAGTTTTTTAGCCTCCGGCTCACACATTTTTGTCATGGCTCAGGAAGGATGGCTCCAGAGCAAACTAATTTATGCAGTAGCCAAATCACCTGCTCACAACTTTAATGCCAGTAACTCACAAAGTAGAATTTTTGCTCACAGGACTCCACAGCTTAGAGGGAGCACTGCTAGACACCGAGGCGCATGGAATGCTGTTACCTTCCCACCGAAGCAGTACCTATTTATCTACTTGCAATTTCTTGCTTTCGAACTGGTAGGTTGACAGGAGCTGGGACCAGAGACGGGAGCTTGCTCCGTCATGCAGCACTTGGGTCTCGAACTGCCGAACGACCTACCTTCCGGTCTGCTGTTCAGCGTTTTAACCACTTGAACCACTACAGCCCCTATGGGTAAGATTATCACCTAACACTCTGAGCAACACAATGATACATGTCCCAGCAATTGCAAAGGTAGTATCCTGACCCTCTTCCCCCTATCATTGAATCCCTAGCACCCTCAAATGAGATTCAGACAGAGGGCAGCATGTGTGCTAGATGACAGTGAGAGGACTCGGAATCATATCTTCAAAGCTGATATTTGCTCTTTTGCTCTGAGCAGCAGCTAGCCGGAAGAAAATTAAGACCGTAAGATAAAATATGGCAAAAAGCTTTCTTTGCTTAATGCCTCTGTGGGGCTGATGTTAAAGGTTACAAGGGGCAGGATAAGTGAGACAAAGCCTTGGCATGTCAAAATGTAATGAACTGGTAAGACGGCTTTCTTTCACAGACAAGATTCTCTCTCGTCAGCATCTGAAAGAACAGATTTTCCTGCTGCACCAGATCTTTTATTCCAAGCCCTCCTCTTTTCCTATTGGTCAATTTTGGCTCCAAAACCTCTCAGGGGCTTCTGGGAGTTGTAGGCCCAGCCTCACCTACTGCTAGCCAGGCTCCCTGGGCCTAGTAGGCCTCTGGTGGCACAGCCCAGATCATGACACCTCTCTATAAAGTCTATGTAAATCTATTTTAACAAAGTGAAATGAGAAATGGAAACCAATTTTAAACATTATTTAAGTGTTGCCTGGGTTAGTTGTTTATTCTCTGGAGCAAAGTCATCCATTTTTATAGTTCAGCAAAGTTTCTGATTCCTCAAATATAAGTTATCTTATTTATTGCAGAGCATGTTCTGTCCTGTGGAGAAAAAGAAAACATGTGTGATTATTTGACACATTTCAGCCTAAACAATGCAAATATTCAGCTCATTAAATCAGTAGAAACGATAACAACAAAAAACATCACCACCGGGGGTATGCACTCATTTTTTAGAACAAGACGCAGCGTATGAGAGTCGCTTCCATACTTACATTCAATCTAGAGTTATTTATTATACATTAGGTTGTTGGCAGCCTTAATGGCAATGGTGTCTGTGGAACTACTAATTGTATAGCCCAGTTCTTTTATGCAGCTTTGCAGAGCAAAAAAACTCCAAAACCTTTTATAGAAATGTGGCAATCCTATATCTCCTAATAAATCCAAAATAATTGCACTGAAAATAAAAACAACTGAGCTATCTATCCCAGGAGAACAGCCATGTTAGTAGATTGTCACAAAAACAAATAGGGATCCAATAGCACTAGGGAGCCAGTTTGGTGTAGTGGTTAAGTGTGCAGACTCTAATCTGGGAGAACCGGGTTGAATTCCCCACTCCTCCACTTGCACCTGCTGATGTGACCTTGGGTCAGTCACAAGCTCTGGCACAGCTGTTCCTGAAAGAACCGTTTCTGTCAGAGCTCTCTCAGCCCCACCCACCTCACAGGGTGTCTGTTGTGGGGAGGGGAAGGGAAAGGAGTTTGTAAGCCGCTCTGAGACTCCAAGTGAAGGGCGGGGTATAAATCCAATCTAATCTTCTTCTTCTTCTTTAAAGATAAAGTTTTCATTCTAGCATAGGGTTGCAAGGTCCAGGCAGCAGGGGATTGGGGGGGGGGGGGCTATTAGCCACAAGGTATAGATAGGAACTCACAGGCTGGGGCAGGTGATGCTCTGTATTCTTGGTGCTTGGGGGGGGGTCAACAGTGGGAGGGCTTCTAGTGTCCTGACCCCACTGGGAACATATTTTTGTTTCCATTTTTGTGTGATCGTTATTTTTGCCAACATCTGTAATGTTGACACTAACATTTCTGAGCTTTTTCTACTTACAGATGTACGCCATGTCTCCAGAAAGATGGAATCTAGAGTGCAAGGTAAGCTTATTTCTGTTATTTCTGTTTAACCCTTCTTCCATGCCATTTTCTTGTGAGCTATGATCGAACCCCGCCCCCAGCTGCTGTTAACATGGGGGAGGGGAAATACAGGTACCTGCATTTTTCTTCTTCTTCGTCTTCGTCTTCGTCTTCGTCGTCATCGTCTTCGTCTTCGTCTTCGTCTTCTTCTTCGTCGTCTTCTTCGTCGTCTTCTTCTTCTTCGTCTTCTTCTGTAATAGCTTGTGGGGGTAAGTATTTTCTATTTGGAAAATGGCATGAGGTGGTTGGCCAGTGCCTTCCTCAGCAGAACCTTTCTTGTTGGTGTCCCTTCCAAGTACTGGCTCTGCTTAGCTTCCAAAATCTAACACGATCATAAGAACACAAGAGATGCCAAAGTTGGATCAGGCCAAAGGCCCATCCAGTCCAACACTCTGTATCACACAGTGGCCAGAAATACCAGGTGCCATCAGGAGGTCAACCAGTGGGGCCAGGACATTAGAAGCCCTCCCACTGTTGACCCCCCCCAAGCACCAAGAAGACAGAGCGTCACTTGCCCCAGAGCCCCTATCTATACCTTGTGGCTAATAGCCACTGATGGACCTCTGCTCCATATCTATATATCTAATAGTGAAGGCGCCCCCTGTGTGCGGATACCTAAATCCACGCATCGGGGGCACCTGGGGGGGAGGGGGATGTCTGTGCACACTTGGGGACTGCCCCAAGTGTGCACAAAAATCTGACACCTGAAAAAATATTGGGGGGATACTTAAATCCCCCCAAAAGTGACAGAGCATCCCCTGCGCATGCGCAGGGAACGCTCTGCAACCGGCCTCGCTGCCGCCGCTGCTTCGGAACCGGGCGGGGGGGGCTCGCTTCGAAGGGGGGGAGAGACCAGCGAGGCCCTGCGGTTGCAGCCGCTCGGGCCTCGCTTT
>NW_015174389.1:67857-80791 GCF_001447785.1 Gekko japonicus
AGTCTTCCCCTCCCGCTCGCCAGCTTCAGAGCTGGGGGGGGGGAGAGAAGCTTCGGAGACAAGGGGGGGAGATCGAGCCGGGGGGGTGGAGGAGACGGGGGGAACCGGCGGGATGGAGGGGAACTTACCTCTTCCTGCTGCTTCCTTCTCTTCGGTATGGAGCTCCCTCCCCCCTCCCCCCGCGAGTATCGCGGGTCCTGCCCCTTGTACTTATCTAATTCCCTTTTGACGTTGTCCATGCTTGTAGCCGCCACCACCTCCTGTGGCAGTGAATTCCATGTGTTAATCACTCTTGGGGTGAAGAAGGACTTCCTTTTATCCGTTCTAACCCGATCAGGCCATACCACCTGCCCTCCCACCCAATCAACTACATCACATCATCATCAGTGTCCTTACTGGAGACAGCAAAAGGATAGTGTTGGAACTCGTTTCCCTCATATACACTAGTACAGTTGTGCATTGAAAGTATCCGTTTTAAAATTAGAATGCTCTTAATTGCACTATTCTATTTCCAGCTGTTGGGATCTGCAGCATGAATTTTAATTAGTGACTAAATTAGTGCTGAGGATCTTAGCAGCAGGAAACAGCTACATTATTTAAATAGGCTTTGAAATGATCAGATTTTTATCTCCCAGAACAGCACTTGGATTTATAAAAGTTGTCTTTGTTCTGTTGAAGAGACTGGAATTACACAAGAGGTTGGGGGAGGTCAGACGCTGAGCTTAACTTGAGGCAACTGCTGTTTGTTTCAGACACAACTGGAGTGACGGTAGAAGTGGTTGTTCCTTCACAAGAAGCAACTGGCTTCCTCCTGCAGAAAGAAGAATTGGATTTATGCCCTGCCTTTCACCTGGAGTCTCAGAGCAGCTTACAATCACCTTCCTCTCCCCACAACAGACACCCTATGGAGTAGGTGGGGCTAAGAGAGCTCTGAGAGAACTGTGACTGACCCAAGGTCACCCAGCTGGCTGCATGTAGAGGAGTGGGGAATCAATCCCGCTTCTCCAGATTAGAGTCTTCCACTCTTAACCACTACACCAAACGACTACGACTTCATCTTTCATCTTTAATAAACCGTTTAGTTTAGTTTATTATTACTTGTTTGTGCCTCCATAAAAATGTGATCTCTGCACATATGCAGATGATTCAGGTTACCAGAGGGGGAGGTTAAGTGTATTGTTTGTAAGCTTTTATATTACCTTGGGTTTTATATTATCTTGGGTACACCATATCCTGGGTGGCTGTAATGATAAAGTGTTGTTGTTGTTCAGTTGCACAGTCGAGTCCGACTCTCCGCGACCCCATGGACCAGATCACGCCAGGCCTTCCGGTCTTCCGCCGTCCTCTGAAGTTGGCTCAATTTCATGTTCGTTGCATCTATGACACTGTCTGACCATCTCATCCTTTGCCATCCCCGTCTTCTTTGACCTTCAATCTTTCCCAGCATCAGGGTCTTCTCCAGTGAGGGCTCCCTTCTCATTGGGTGGCCAAAGTATTTGAGCTTCAGTTTCATTATCTGGCCTTCCAGGGAACAGTCAGGGTTGATTTCTTTTAGGATTGACTGATTTGATCTTCTTGCAGTCCAAGGGACTCTCAAGAGTCTCCTCCAGCACCATAGTTCTAAAGAATCTATTCTTCGGCGCTCGAATGTGACCTGTATTCTGGCTTGTTTCATAATAGCTGGAGGTTTGCAGTATTGCTTCCGATATTGTCTTGGTCTTTTATCTATCCGCCATCCATTTTGGATTTTCATTTAAGTACCAAAAAAAGTACACAGTTAGGTTCAAATCCAAGAGGGCCTCAGACACCAACAAGATTTTCAGGGTATTTTCAATTTCTGAAACTACCTTCAAGGAAGGCTAAAGGTATACAGTTGTAGATGGGAGGGAGAATGATATTGATTGATCCACAGTGAGGCTTATTTTAAGGGAAGTGACCCTTTCCCAGAGAACAATAATTGTAGTTGAGCTAATCGACGTGATCCCCCAAGGTGTGATTTGGCTTGGTCGCCAGGCAATATTTATGCTTACTTCCTATCTTCCCCAGGTACTCTGTGTGTATGGTGCGTGTGTCCAGATCTGGATCTCTGTCGTTCCTGAGGAACTCAGGAGTGAGATCTGTGGGTGGCTTGCTGCCCTGCCTTGCTAGAGGGCCAGAGACAACTGCCCATGGTTAGCAGATTGCCGACCTGTTCAGATTAGGCCTTGACAAAATTCATTTGTAGTTTTGTCACTCTGCATTGCCTGCGTGCTTCTCTAATGTGTGAAGTCTTTCTGCAAACGGACAGCTGGCCATCTGCTATAACCAGTGCAGCTGGCATGCAGACCGGTTTGTGTCACAGCAGCTAAAGCTATGCGGCATTCAAGGTGAGTGTGGCTGCGTGGCCAGACAGTGGCATCAGAGCCAGGGAACTTATGGCCCATTATACGGAGACTAGGGATTGGATCGCTAGCACCCAGCTTTGTCGTGCTGTTGCTTCACAGCAGAACTTGGGTGTGAGCTTTAAGGGCTTTTACACTTGATTTAAGAAAGCAAGCTTTGGCTGCGGTCACACGGAGCCTTAGCCACGCTACAGAGATAGGCGGATTTTCCGGGTGCGATCAAACTGCAACATTTGGGAAGCGTAGAGCTCCCATGGCGAACCCGAGGCTTCCTGCCGAAGATGCACCGTAAAAAAATAGTACCTCCGAGGTACTAGTTTCCGGAAACCATGGGGCAAGGGCGGGCGTCTGATCACGTTTCCGGTGGTAGCTCGTGGCATCCGGCGCCCACCCATGTCCCATCGCGAAAAGGTGGTTTTTTCCCCAAGTCTCCATGGGATGCACACAAGCAACCAATGGCGCATGCGCACACTTAGGTTAAAAAAAAAACCAACCCCCGCCGCGCTGCTTCTTTGCCGTGCCACAGGATTGACGTATGATCGGCACCTCCCCCTTAACCACGGGACGTCGGCGGGGCGTTTGATCCAGTGGCCGCGCCGTAGTTCGCTCCGGGGCAAACAGCCACACCTCCCCCCCGCGATATCTGACCCGTGTGACCGGGGCCTTTAATGTAGTACCCGTGCAAAACCTTGTTAAAGAAGCAGTGGCACAGTCTGTAGTCCCTTATAAAAGGGGTTTTAGAAGAAAGATAGGTTCACTGCTTTGGTTTTTTTTTTTTTAATGGGCTGGAGGAAAACATGCTTCTCAGCTTAGAAGGGAAACACATGGCCTAAGAACCTTTTTTTAAAAAATGCAATTGCCGGATGGTGGGGAAATGCATGTGAAGTGGTGCTACCACGACGGAACTAGGTTACATGAGTGTCCTTAATGCAGCAAGTACAGCTGAAAAGCATTCTACCTTTAAAAAGATGACCAATATAAGGACATGACAGAGGCATGGGGGAAGAGAACGATTTCTGATCTTACAAGCACAATTAATATGGAATATGCAGTTTTAAGTGTAGTGTGAAATATGATTGAAATTGCAGCTCTTAATGTGGAAAATGTCAGGGTTCTTGAACATTTAAATTGTAACATTTTGAATGTAGGAAAATATGATCGTCCTTGTCATTTCCCTCTCGTGCTTGTCTGTAATGGTGCAAAGAATGATAACGCATATCTTTAAATATTTATTTCCTTGTCCTGTCTTCTGTTATGAAAGATGAAGATTTGAAGAATGCACTTAACAGATTCACTGGCATTGCATCTGAAATCTACTGACAAACCTGAAATCAAGATTCAGCATTTTGACTGTTACGATGATAGTTTAAGAGGTTGTGATTAGGAGTGGGGCTTGTTGACCCAGGGCGGTTTGAGAAGCTTTCAGTGTGTGTATGGCTAAAACAAGAAGTTTCATTCACAAACAAGAGTTGATTGTGGTGTCTGAATATTATATTGAGACTTAAGAATCTTAAATAGTTGGGTAAGCACATCATTGGTGGCAGTCTTGGTAAAACCTATAATCTTTCTAGTGATGTTTGCCTCTCCTGTGTAGCCCTTATAAATAAAGTCACTGAGGTTGCTTTTTTGTCTAGCATGTAAATATATATGCCAGCTTTCTTTGCTGTGTGCTGATTGGTGCTTGTACAGTAGAGCCTTGGATATAAGCAGACTCCACCAGGCTGAACGGAGCAGTAAGTAAACAGGAGCAAATCTTAAATGAATTTTAAAAGCCCCAGTCACATGGAGAATTTGCTACGTGAAAGGCACGAATGTCGGGCGGATTTTCAGGGCGCGATCACACTGCAACATCTGGGAAGCATAGTGCACCCGTGCCCAACCCGTGGCATCCCGCTGAAGTTGCGGAGTTAAAAAGTACCAAGGAAAGTGCACTAGTATCCAGAAAAAGCATGGCACAGGCGGGTGTCTGATTGCGGGAGTGCTAGTATCCCATGGCATCCAGTGCCCGTCCGCGTCCCATCGCAAACCAGATGTTTTTCATAAGCGCATGCACACAAACACGACACTGAAAGCAATGCTGCTCCGCAGAACTGCGCATGCACACAAACGCGAAACGCTTGTGTGATCGCGCCACACCGCTTCTTTGCCATGCTGTAGCATTGCCGTATGATCGCCAGCTAACAGAGACTCGAGGGACTGTGTGATTGGGCTACCGTGCTTTATTTTGCTCCGGGGCAAACAGCCACGCCTCCCCCCATGTTATCAGGGCCAAAGGGTTTTTAGAAAAGTGTAATAATGGCCCCGGTCACACAGGCCGGATATCGTGGGGGGGAGGCGTGGCTGTTTTCCCCGGAGCAAACTACCGCTCAGCAGCCGGATCAAACATCCTGCCCGACGTCCCACCGACGTCCCGTGGTTGGGGGGAGGTGCCGATCATACCTCACTCCTGCTGCGCGGCAAAGAAGCGCCGCCACGGAGTTGTGTTGGTTTTTTTTAACCCAAGTGTTCGCATGCGCCGTTGGGTGCTTGTGCACACTCGTGGAGACTTGACAAAAAAAACACTTTTCGCAACGGGACATGGGCAGGTGCCGGATGCCACGAGCTAACACCGGAAACGTGATCTAACGCCTGCCCTTGCCCCGTGGTTTCCGGAAACTAGTACCTCGGAGGTACTAGTTTTTTACTGCGCATCTTCTGCGGGAAGCCTCAGGTGAGCCACGGGAGCTCTACGCTTCCCAGATGTGGTGGTGAGATTGTGCCCGGAAAATCCGCCTATCTTCCGTCTCTCTAGCGTGCCTAATGCTCCGTGTGACCGGGGCCACAAGAGAGAAAAAGGCCCTGACTGGGATAACCCAGGCTAGCCTGATCTCAGACACCAGACAGGGTTGGCCCTCATTAGTATTTGGAGGGGAGACCTCCAGGGAATACCAGGGTCATGATGCGGAGGCAGGCATTGGCAAACCACCTCTGAAGGTCTCTTGCCTTGAAAACCCTACAGGGTCACCATACGTCAGCTGTGACAGTGGCAAAAAGAGAGACTTCGCCTGTGTACATGCACATTCTGCATCTGCGCATGCCAAGTCTCTTCGTTCTCGCTTATACCCAGAATTGAACTGTGTTTGCCCGGGAGGTGCTACTGGACTCAAATTTGGTTCTCACATCTGTTTGTTGACTCTTGTATGTGTATTCTAATTTACTGATATTCACAGATTTTACCAGCGGCCTTAATCCAATCTCAGCTATGATCGCCCAGTTACTTATGCTTCTTGACTCTAGCTAGCCCTTCCTGGCAACTAAACCCGCCCACACCTATATGTAATGGTTAAAGACGTTTTGTGTGACTGTATCTGAAGAAGTGTGCATGCACTCAAAAGCTCACACTTTGAATAAAACTTTGTTGGTTTTAAACGTGCCACTGGACTCCAACTTTGTTCAATTGTACTCTCTATAACTGAATTTGAAAAAATGCAGGGCTATTTTTGGGCAGGAACGCACAGGAACGGAGTTCCGGCTGGCTCCCAAGCTGGCCACGCCCAGCAGGAGCTCATTAGTATAATAGGCCACACCCAAAAGCAGAAACTCATTAGGATTGGCTACATTAGGGATGTGTGGCCTAACATGCAAAGGAGTTCCTGCTACAAAAAAGCCCTGGGTTTTGACAACAAACAAGGTAAACAGAATAAGAAGCAAAAGGTGGGTGTGGCTAGATGAAGAAGCAAAAGGTGGGTGTGGCTGGATGACCACACTTCTGGTAACATGGGGGTGCGTCCTAATGTGCTAATGAGCTGTGCTGTCAAGGGCGTGGCCTAATATGCTAATGAATTTCTGGTGTTGGGTGTGGCCTATTATGCTAATGAGTTGCTGCTGGGCTTTTTCTACAAAAAGAGCCCTGAAAAAATGTGTAGTTTTGAGCTGAGCTATGGGTATATTACGAGGTGTTCTCTGATATGCCCAGTGCTGCTTAGGAAATGACTTGTTGTTTCATGTTTTAAAGTAACAAAGGCCCCAGTTGCATGTGCCAGATACTGTGGAGGGGAGCCGAGGCTATTTGCTCCATCACAATTTGACCTGCCACTGCGATCAGGCGCGACGGCAGTGAACCGGTGTTTTTTTCGTCGGTGCGTGTTTCCGGCGCACTGCAACGAGGGAGCAGGGATGAGATATGAGCGATCACATGGGAACCTTCATCTGCGGGCCATCGCAAACCCCTTTGATAGTGGTAATAGTAGCCAACTTTACACTTGCATTTGCAACATTTGTTAGACATACTGGGATAAAATTTGGCCAATCTATCAGGTGGCAAATGCCACCTGTAAAATATTTTAATTAAGTTTTCCTTAAGAAATACAGCTTTGGTATATTTCATATTAGTTTGCCAGACTGTGGCCCACGTATCTAATTCGATATCATAACCAAAGTTTTTAGCCGAGCCACCAGCAAACATTTTGATAGTTTGGACAATCTGACCTTCACAGTCGGATTCCTAGCCACACAGGCTAACATATGCACAGATATTGTTCTAAATAATTTCAAGACATAGCAAGTGATAACTCATCCAGCTTTCCCCAGCTTCTTAGTACAACGTTATCTTGCCTTTTTGCACCATAATCCAACATAAACCTTTACCCATTCCTCATGCCCAGGTGTGCTTCTTCGGTGGGAAGAAATGGGCTGGTGATGGGTGCAGGACGCTTGCCAGATGTTCCCCTGTTATCACGCCCGTAAAATCCACCCGGCATTCGTTCCTAGTGCGTGGCTAATTCTGCATGTGACTGGACCCAAAGTTATGCTAAAATCTACATACACTGCTAAGGTGATGGAAAGTGCCATTGAGTCACAGCTGATTTATGGTGACCCTGTAGGATTTTCGAGGTAAGGGATGTTCAGAGGTGTTTTGCCACTTCCTGCCTCCACACCATGACCTTGGCATTCCTTGGAGGTCTCCCATCCAAAAACTAACCAGGGCCAACCCTGCTTAGTTTCTGAGATCTGACAAGATCGGGCTGACCTGGGCTATCCGGGTCAGAACACAGAGACTACCAGGGGTCATTTCCCACAGGAGCGCACAGGAGCGGAGCTCCGGCAGTAAAGAGCCCAGGGGACGGGCACATGCAACAAGCCCCGCCCCCTGCTCCCAGCAGCCCTCAGTCAGAGCAAGAAGCAGCCAGGTAAGTTGCAGAGCCCTCCTGCCCTCCCCCCCCAGCCCAAAGCAGTCCAGTGGCACTTTTAAGGCCAAGTTTTATTCAGGTACAAGCTCTCCCTCCTCTGCCAGGACAGATCTGCATGTGCTCCCCCCCAATAGCTAGCAATCCAAAACAGTCCAGTGGCGCCTGAGCGGTGGGTGTTGCCTTCTGGCACACTTCCGGTGATGTCAGGAGGGGTGGCATATGCAAATAAGTTATGCTAATGAGTTATACTAATGAGGTCCTGCACCTCTTTTTCTACAAAATGACTCCTGGAGACTACTATAGAATTAATCATTCAGGTTGGATTTTTTTGTCCTTCCTGCTTATGTTATAAAGACTGCCAGAGTCAACGGAAGGAAAAAAGTTCCCGTCAGTAACGTTTTGGCTCTAGCATAGAAGAACCTTGCAACTCCATTGTTTTCATAGGATTTTCTGTGACTACCGTTACTGTTATGCCTCTTCTTGGCCATACTTTTCCAGATGTTTCCAAGATGACTGTCTCTTCTTTTGTTTTTAATGTTCTAGCCTAACTTGCATTTTAAAGCAATCCAGTGGTTCTCAAACTTTTTGAAATGGGATCCACTTCTGAAGTTACTGAACTCTCAGGACTCATTCTTAATCCTACCATAGTTCTTGGGACATGTAAAGCAACCCACAGCACTCCTCTGAACCCCAACATACAGTGCAGGAATCTCTTTATTTTCTTTTGTTCATGTTTAGGATCCGAGCAACATGCTCCATGAAATCAACCCTGACTGTTCCCTGGAAGGCCAGATAGTGAAACTGAAGCTCAAATACTTTGGCCACCCAATGAGAAGGGAGCACTCACTGGAGAAGACCCAGATGCTGGGAAAGATTGAAGGTCAAAGAAGACGGGGACGGCAAAGGATGAGATGGTTAGACAGTGTCATAGATGCAACGAACATGAAATTGAGTAAACTTCAGAGGATGGCGGAAGACAGGAGGGCCTGGCAGGAGCTGGTCCATGGGGTCGCGAAGAGACGGACTCGACTGTGCGACTGAACAACAACAACTCAGCTCTCCAGTTCCTTTTCTTCCTCTTCCCTCCTGGCCTTGCAACCTACCTGCAAGGGAGTCACCATGCAGTTTGGGGTTCCAAGCTACCATCTGTGAATTGCTGCAGTAATGTGTACTATTCTGAACCATCAAGCCACATGGATTTTTTATTGCCCTTCTATAATCAGCTGCATAGGAGTGTCATTTGCAGTATGTTCATTGTCTTTAGACAGAACTCAGTTTGGAATTTGCATTTTACATTTAGCCAGAGGGAATCGAGAATATGGTCTAGAGCAGGGGTGTTGAACTCATTTGTTATGAGGGCCGGATCTGACATAAATGAGACCTTGTTGGGCCGGGCCATGTGTGTCATAAAATGTAATGCCAGGTAGCAAGGATATAAACTTTTTAAAACTTAAAATAAACACGTGCTTAAAACATTAGCACTCTTGCAATATTTTGTTTATTTAACAGTGTCTGATAACTGACACCTCTTGCTCTGAACTATTGCATCAAAACATCTGTGCTGTTGCAATCTTGAGTATGCTGTTCAGGTGTGTATCTGTAAACTGCAAACCTACGATGATGCAGCAGCAGCAGAACTAGAAGAAGAAGCAGAAGACAGCCAGTTCCACTACGGGCCTGATAGAAGCCCTCTGGGGGGCCTAATCCGGCCCCCGGGCTGCATGTTTGACACCCATGGTCTAGATCATATTGATCAGTTTTCTGAAACTGGTGGCATGAATACAGCTTATCATAGAGCTCTCTGTATGTATATTTGTAAGAGACAGGACTCTTGTTTCTCATCCAAGCCAGTGGAAGACCTAAACAAGATGTTCTGGATCTGAGGAAGGCAGAGACCACCTAAGGTATGTTTAGGTGAAATCTTAGGTTTTTTCTGATGCTTTTCTAGATGAGAAAAGGAACACTGGCTGTAGGCAACAGCATGGGGAAACTCTTGCATTGCTCACAGATCTCTGAAAGATGACAAAAAAGCGTGGTGTCATACAGAAGCTGAGTAGTGGGAGGGAAATTATCTTGTGTATTTTCTTAGTTGGGAAAGCTTTGCTTTGCAGAATCCACTGGGCAGCGTTGCACTTGTATACCTGAGGTTTTTGGTGACCAGCTGAGATTTTTAAAGAAGCTCTCTGCTCGTGTTTGATCTGGCGGCATATAGGCCATCAGTATTCTACTTCAGGAAACTTTCTCCATGCGTTTCAGCCCTTGCCTGCTACATTTAATTTTGCTGAAGACCTGAGGCTCTTACTCCGTAGCTTCTGCGAATTACATTTTGTGTTAACTCCTACACTTGGAGGATACGATCTTGGAGAACATGGCTAGTGCTTTGCCATCTTCAAAAACGGTAGCCTAGAGCCTTTATATTCCCTGAAATAGGATGCTATTTATGAAGACATGTATTTGCAAGACTGGCAAGGTTGAACACTCTGAGGTATATAACTCCTGCTGTTTTTGTTGTCTTTTGCTAGAGTCTCTAATCATGTCGCCTCATTTTATATGGGGCAGAGTTGGTAGAATGTTAAAGCTGGCTTTCCATGTAATACGCAGCTTAAGTGGTCGTTGTATTGTGGAATGTTAAAGTGCAGTCTTCATTATTTAATGCTCTCCGTCATGAGATTTCATAGAATCATAGAATGTTAGAGTTGGAAGGGACCTTGCAGGTCATCTAGTCATCATCACCATCAAGTTTATTGTATTAGCCATTGGCCATAACAAAACATAAATACAAGCACAATCCTTATACAAGGTCATCTAGTCCAACCCCCTGCACTCTGCAGGAGCACAGCCGAAACACAGCCCTACAACATACCCGAAAGATGGTCGTCCAGCCTCCGCTTGAAAACATCCCGCGCAGGAGCATCCACCACCTCCCGAGGCAGTCTGTTCCACGGCTCAAGCACTCTTACAGTTAGGAAGTTTCTCCTGATATTTAGCCGGTAACGATTCCCTTGTAATTTCCACCCATTAGATCTAGTCTTGCAATCCGGAGCAAAAGAGAATAGATCTGCTCCATCTTTTACATGACAGCCCTTCAAATACTTGAAGACTGCAATCATGTCCCCTCTCTAAGCCTTCTCTTTCCCAGGCTAAACATACCCAACTCTTTCAGCCTTTCCTCGCAAGACTTGGATTCCAACCCTCTCACCATCCTGGTTGCCCTCTTCTGGACACGCTCGAGCTTGTCAACATGTGGCATATGCAAATAAGTTATGCTAATGAGTTATGCTAATGAGCTCCTGCACCTCTTTTTCTACAAAAGGACCCCTGCCAATAATGATAATAAAGTCCAGTCCCCTGGTTTCCTTGCACAGTTGCTGAGCTTCCTCACCCCTTACTCTTTCAAACACTTTGTTGCTGTAGCTCTTTCTCGCAGGAGTGGACCTCCCTCAAGGTAGCCAAAAGTATTTAGTTGTGACAAACCTCTGTCCTCCTGTTGCAGCTGATCACAATAATGGGGACCCAACTGATGGGACAATGTGTGTGAGCCAGCTATTGTGGTGGTTCAGTTGTGGGGGTATTAAGGGGCCTTTCAGGAGAAGTGGATCTGCTCTGTAGTCTTCAGATTAAAACCTTGAAGTCCAGTTTTTATCTATGTCAGAGTATGCACCTGATGCTGTAAGAGCTCAGTGGGTGCAAATTTATTATTTATTTATGAATTCAATGTTTATCCCGCCCTCCCTGCTGAGGCAGGCTCAGGACGGCTTACATTAAAAGGTTAAAAACATATTAAAACACGAGTGCTTATACAGTACAACCTCATACAATACAAAAACGTGCTAGATCAGTGATGGCGAACCTTTTAGAGACCGAGTGCCCAAACTGCGACCCAAGACCCACTTATTTATCGCAAAGTGCCAACACAGTCATTTAACCTGAATACTGAGGTTTTACTTTAGAAAAAACAACTCATACATTAATTTAAGATGATCCAAACAAAGGAAGGAAAGCAATCCCAAATGCTTTCATTTCCTTAAAATTATTGGGCAGAGCATTCGACACTTTAATGATGGTCTGGGCCTGGCTGGGGCGATGGCACGCGTGCCCACAGAGAGGGCTCTGAGTGCCACCTCTGGCACCCGTGCCATAGGTTCGCCACCACTGTACTAGATCATAGAACAAAATAAAGTGCTGGTGGCGGTAGTGTCCCAGTGGCCATAATAAGATGTTCCAGAGAATGGCCCCCCGTCAGTATCTACATAGCTGGCTATTGGTGTCGGCATAAGGGCCTTAACAGTTCCGTTAGTATTGTTAGTGTTGTTGATGTTGGTGGTGGCGGCTCCTAGTCACAGGCCTGGTGGAAGAGCTCCGTTTTACAGGCCCTACAGAACTGTAAAAGGTCCCACAGGGCCCTGATGTCTTCCGGGAGCTCATTCCACCAGTGTGGAGCCGCCACTGAGAAGGCCCTTGCCCTGCTATAGCATTACCTGTTTTTACTGTGCTACGTCCTTGATTAATAGGTAGTTTTATGTTAATACAGTTGAACGTATTTTCCTTTTCCCTGTTGCTTATCTTTTTCACTTCTCACCCCATCTCAGATGCTTTTGTGGCTGGGACTCAGCCGGAAGCTAGTCCCAAATATAGAGCTGTGGCATAAATCCCATCCTCCTGATGTAAATAACCACAGTAATTGGGACCTAGCTTCCCTGCATGCGATTGCTTAACTTGCTCACCTCTTGACATTTTTGGAGGCTTTCCTGCTGTGCTTGTCATGTTTCATTGCGGGGAATCCTGCTCCTGAATGAAGACCTCTACCCCTTCGAGCACCCTTTTTACATCTGTGCTTAGCATTGGCTTTGATGCTGTCCCAAACTGCCCCATCAGCGTGTCTTAGCCTAGCCGTTCTGGGGAAGAGAAGTGAATATTAGGATGATTTTAGTGTTTCGGGGCTTTTCATCTTCAAAATCTTTTTTTTGGAAAGATCACTTGGCTTGTGACTCCTTTAAAGCCTGGAAGCATAGCTTTGCACTGGAATCTCTCTGGAAATGTCTCCTATCCTGTGATACCAGGTGTAAGGTTGATCTCTGACTGCCTAGAACTTTGTGAATTAAGCCATGCAAATGCAGATGTGAATGTATGTGTATTCCTCCATAAGGCTGAAGAAACCGAGATGCAGTCTGAAAGCCTGCAGAAAGATGGCCTGCATTTAATTCAAGCTGATATAAATTCTTGATTTAATTGTTCATTCTGATCAACTGTGGCTGCGGTCACATGGAATATTAGCCACGCTAGAGAGACGGAAGATAGGCAGATTTTCCGGGCGTGATCTCACCACCACATCTGGGAAGCGTAGAGTGCCCGTGGTTCACCCGAGGCTTCCTGCCTAAGATGCGG
>NW_015174390.1:0-20166 GCF_001447785.1 Gekko japonicus
GGCCCTAGGCCACCTTGTGAATTTGGGATGGGAAGGGTGGCCACACCGAGGTCTCTCCCCAGGCATACCTAGTCCGTTGCACAATGTCACCTCCGTGCTCCCAAGTCCATCCCGGAGTTTCCAGGAATTCCGCACCCTGCTGTTCATGAAGTCGGCCAAGGCAGGGAACTCCTCCTATGCTTTGGGGGAGAGGGTGGCTGGCCTAGTTAGGCCCCTGCATGTGGCGTTGTGAGGCAGGGCGACGGGAGACTCTTCTCTGGCTGGGGCCCAAGGCCTTTCCCTAGTCATGCCGAGAGAGTCGGGAGTGGTTAGAACAGCCGGGCCGGGTCTTCAGTCCGCCCACACAAGCGCACATCGGGCCTTTCAGGCGGGCTCACTCCGGCCAGGACGTTTCTAATTCTGTTCTGTTTATGTCAGAAGAGGGTGTTGCGGCGCATCCCTTCCCACAGCGCCAACTTAGTGGGGACAGGGAAAACCAACGTGCTTACTTGGGCTGCTGGGAAATTGGCAGGGCATACTGTTTTCTGTGGGATGGAAGGCGGCGTGGTCCAGCCTGACCTCATCAGATCTCAGGAGCTCAGCAGGGCCGGGACTTAGAAGGGAGGCCACCAAGGAAGGCTCTGCAGAGGAAGGCGACGGCAGACCCCCTCTGCTCCTCGCTTGCCTTGAAAGCCCCTTGCGGGGGTTGCCAGAAGTTGGAAGCTAAACAGGGTCGGTACTTGGAAGGGAGGCCACCAAGGAAGGCTCTGCAGAGGAAGGCCATGGCAGACCACCTCTGCTTCTCCCTTGCTTTAAAAGCCCCTTGCTGGGGTTGCCATAAGTTGAAAGCTAAGCAGGGTTAGGACTTGGAAGGGAGGCCACCAAGGAAGGCTCTGCAGAGGAAGGCAACAGCAGACCACCTCTGCTCCTCACTTGCCTTGAAAGCCCCTTGCTGGGGTTGCCAGAAGTTATAAGCTAAGCAGGGTCGGAACTTGGATGGGAGCCCACCAAGGACGGCTCTGCAGAGGAAGGCGATGGCAAACCACCTCTGCTTCTCACATGCTTTCTCACAAGGCCCTTTGCCAGTGTCACCATAAGTGGCCTGGCACTTGACAGTGCATCAATATATACTGTTTTCTGTAGATTAAGAACATAAGAACATAAGAGAAGCCAGTCTTGGATCAGGCCAATGGCCCAGGAAGGAGGGCTCCAGAGGAAACTGATTTACGCAGCAGCCCAATCGCTCGCTCACCACTTTAAATGCCAGTCGCTCACAAGGTAGAATATTTGCTCACGAGACTCCACAGATTAGAGGGGGCATCGTTCCGGGGCGTCCAGGATCATGGCCCGTGTTCAAACCAGCAGGAGCCCATTTGTATTTTCCGCTATCGGCCACGGAATCCCCAGAACGCAGCGGAAAAACTGCCGCAGCTCCTCCGGCCGCCGTCCCAGAAGAGCAGGGCAGCGTTGACCAGCTTCTGTCTCCCATGACCTCTGGTGATTCAGCCAAACAGCTGTTGTTATGGCTCTGTTTCCTTTCCTAGCACAGCTGGGTCTCTTCGGGGACTGAAGCAAGAACTCCCTTTAAGCAAAGTCATCCCCATATTTCAACTGGCGTTGCCATGAGAGGTTTAAGGTTTGCTATTTCTGGCTAGTAGACACAGAATCACGGGGCGGGGGGGGGACGGGATGGGACGCACGCACACACGTATGCCACGTACTGACATCGGACTTGTCCGGGGTTGTACACAGATAGGATTGCAACCCATCTGGCTGAGCGTCTGAGTTCCTGGGAACCCCGGCTTGCCCTTTAAAAACACTTTCCCCTGACGTGGAGAGCCCGGGCGAGCTCGATCTTGTCAGAACTCGGAGGCTAAGCAGGGCCGACCCTGGTAAGTCCTCGGAAGAGAGACCTCCAAGGAATACCAAGGCTGGGACTCGGGGGCAGGCAATAGCCAGCCACCTCTCTGAAAAACGTCCAAGCCCCCAGTAGGGGTCGCCATAAGAACATAAGAACATAAGAGATGCCAGTGTTGGATCAGGCCAAAGGCCCATCCAGTCCAACACTCTGTATCCCACAGTGGCCAGAAATACCAGTGCCATCAGGAGGTCCACCAGTGGGGCCAGGACATTAGAAGCCATCCCACTGTTGACCCCCCCAAGCACCAAGATGACAGAGCATCACTTGCCCCAGAGTCCCTATCTATACCTTGTGGCTAATAGCCACTGATGGACCTCTGCTCCATATGCTTATCTAATTCCCTTTTGAAGCCGTCCATGCTTGTAGCCACCACCACTTCCTGTGGCAGTGAATTCCAAGTGTTAATCACTCTTTGGGTGAAGAAGGACGTCCTACCTGCTCTTTCCCATGCATAATCTTATAAACCTCGATCATGTCACCCCTCAGTCGTCTTTTCTCCAAGCTAAAGAGCCCTAAGCGCTTTAACCTTTCCTCATAGGGAAAGTGTTCCAACCCTTTTATCATTTGAGTTGCCCTTTTCTGCACTTTTTCCAAAGCTATAATATCTTTTTTAAGGTGTGGTGCCCAGAACTGCACACAGTATTCCAAATGAGGTCTCACCATTGATTTATATAGGGGCATTATTATATTGGCTGATCTGTTTTCAATACCCTTCCTAATAATCCCCAGCATAGCATTGGCCTTCTTTATTGCAGTCACACACTGTCTCGACATTTTCAGTGAGTTATCTACTATCTCTGAAAAGTGAACCATGACTTCCAGGCAAGCACACAACACACATACCAATATCCACACAGACACGCCCCAAAAACCACTTTCCCCTTAAAGATGTGTCATCCAGCAGATGCCTAGCTCTGGAAGTTCTCTGGAATTGGCTTTGAGCTCTGGTGACGGTAGAGAAGGTGTGCTGTGAGATTCTTGGCTTTGCCTTCGCTGGGCCAGGCCTCCCCTCCTTGATTGGAGAAACATCTGGAGCAGAGGTCCATCGGTGGCTGTTAGCCACAAGGTGTAGATGAGAACTCTCAGTCTGGGGCAAGGGATGCTCTGTCTTCTTGGTACTTGGGGGGCAAGAGTGGGAGGGCTTCTGGAGTCCTGGCCCCGCTGGGGGACCTCCTGAGGGCACCTGGGTTTGGGCCATTGTGTGACACAGAGTGTTGGACTGGATGGACCACTGGCCTGATCCAACATTGGCTTCTCTGATGTTCTTACATCTGGGGCAGTGGTGCTCTGTCTTCTTGGTGCTGGGGGAGCCACAGTGGGAGGGCTTCTGGAGTTCTGGCCCAGCTGATGGACCTCCTGATTCACTTGCTCATCCTCTAACATTGTATATGGCATTAAATGCCAAAAATGCCCTTTAATTCTTTATATAGGGCAAACAGGTCAAACCCTACACCAAAGGATAAATGGACCTTCTTGGTGCTGGGGGGGGCAACAGTGGGACAGCATCTGGAGTTCTGGCCCCACTGGGGGACCCCGTGATGGCCCTTGGGTTTGGGCCACTGTGTGACACAGAGTGTTGGACTGGAGGGGACATTGGCCTGATCCAACATGGCTTCTCTGATGTTCTTATGTCTGGGGCAGTGGTGCTCTGTAGTCTTGGTGCTTGGGGGGGACAACAGTGGGAGGGCTTCTGGAGTTCTGGCCCTGCTGGTGGACCTCCTGATGGCCCCTGGGTTTTTTGCCACTGTGTGACACAAGAGTGTTGGACTGAAAAGCTTACCATTGGCCTGATCCAACATGGCTTCTCCATCACGGTCAGTCCTGTCTACTCAGACTGGCAGCTGCTCTCTGGGGTCTCAGGCAATGCCCCCTCTAAGCCGTGGAGTCCTGTGACCCAAAATTCAACTTTGTGAGCTCCTGGCATTAAAGGTGTGAGCAAGCAACTTGGCTACTGCATGAATCAGTTTGCTCTGGAGCCCTCCTTCCTAGGCTAAGACAAAAATGTGTGAGCCGGAGGCTAAGAAACTGTGAGCTAGCTCACACCAACTCAGCTTAGAGGGAACACTGGTCTCAGGCTGAGGTCTTTCACATCACCTGCTCCCCAGTCCTTTAACTGGAAATGATGGGAGTTGAACCTGGGACCTTCTGCATGCCAGGCAGAGGCTCTGCCACTGAGCCGCGGCCCCTCACCGAGCCCCTAAGAAAAGTATCCGAAAACAGTCAGACAAGTTGGCACCAGTGTTCCCTCTAAGCTGAGTTGGTGTGAGCTAGCTCACAGTTTTTTTAGCCTCCGGCTCACACACTTTTGTCTCCGCTCAGGGAGGACGGCTCCAGAGCCAACTGATTGATGCAGCAGCCAAATCAATCGCTCACAACTTTTAATGCCAGGAGCTCACAAAGTAGAATTCTTGCTCACAAGACTCCACAGCTTAGAGGGAGCCTTGGTTGGCACTCTGGCACCGCCTGACCCGGTCAGTGCTTAACACGGAGTCCAAGTCGGGACGGACGCAGGAGATTTTTATCTGCAAAGTGCTGAGCGAAACGGTCACAGCGGGCCACAAAGCAAACCGGCTCCCAGCAGGCCTCCCATCTCCCGAAATGGATCGGCTGGCCGACACCGCGGAGACGCACGCAGGGAGGGTATTGTTCTGTTGCTGCCCCCCCCCCGCCACGGAGGGTTCTTTAAAACGGGTTTTCAACCCCTGTCTTGCTGCACTCATCCCAAGTCTCCCTCCATTGCCAGGAACGAGCTACATTAGGGATGTGCCACCTAATATGCAAAAGAGTTCCTGCTACAAAGAGAGCCATGGGTATAAATGAATTAAATTTAAGAAATGTAACCAACACTGATGTTTCCACCATAATACTATATACGGAGACCCCAAAAAAGGGGGGGGGAATCTAAACCAAGTAAGCACGAACCTCCAAAGGAAGTTTAGAAAACTTATTGAGGGCCAAAAGTTAAAAACATAAGTAAGTGTACAAAAGAGTGTTTATTTCAAAGACATATAAAAACCTTGTAGGGCCCCAAATAAAGCCTCGTGAAATGTTCAAAGTTACAAGTACACACACAAAAGAACTGTGTATGACCTGGCCAAGGCTCCCTCTAAACTCTGGAGTCTTGTCAGCAAAAATCCTACTTTGTGAGTTAGGTAAAGGTAAAGGTTCCCTTGCTCGAAAGCCAGTCGAGTCCGACTCTAGGGTTGCGGTGCTCATCTCCGTTTCAAAGCCGAAGAGCCAGCGCTGTCCGAAGACATTTCCGTGGTCATATGGCCGGCATGACTAAACACCAAGGCGCACGGAACGCTGTTCCCTTCCCACCGGAGTGGTACCTATTTATCTACTTGCAATTTCTTGCTTTCGAACTGCTAGGTTGGGAGGAGCTGGAACTAGAGACGGGAGCTCACTCCGTCTTGCGGCACACTTGGGTCTCAAACGGCTGAACTACAGACCTTCCACAGCCTGCAGTTCAGCGTCTTAACAATTGACCCACCGCAGCTCCCTTTGTGAGTTACTGGGCGTTAAAATTGTGAGCGAGCGATTTGGCTGCTGCATCAATTAGTCTGCATCGGAGCCCTCCTTCCTGAGCTAAGACCCAAAAAAAGCATGAGCCGGAGGCTAAAAAACTGTGAGCTCGTTCACACTAACTCAGCTTAGAGGGAACACTGGACCTGACGCGTTTCGGCTCACGAGAGCCTTATCCAGAGGTCAAATAGTACCAAATACACCAAGCAAAAGAGTCCCTGTAACCAATGCTCCCTCTAAGCTGCGGAGTCTTGTGAGCCAGAATTCTATTTTGTGAGCCACTGGCCTGAAAGTTGTGAGTGAGCGATTGGGCTGCTGCATAAATCAGTTTGCTCTGGAGCCCTCCTTCCTGAGAGAAGACAAAAATCTGTGAGCCAGAGGCTAAAAAACTGTGAGCTAGCTCACACTAACTCAGCTTAGAGGGAACACTGCCTGTAACCCACGTAAGGCAATAAACAATAAATAAAATAGGACCAAAATCGGAATGTTCCAATATGGAATTGAATGATGCGCCAAACAGTTTCTATTTGGGGCCACAAATATATCTGGCCTTGTGTCACAAGTAGTTGTATATACTGGAAATAATGTGTACCTTCCAGTTCAGGTCCTAAGAGTGCAAGCAAAGTTGCCTTGTCAGGGACAATGTGCCCTCAACATGCAACACCAATGTTGCCACCATAATACTCGGGGCTGGCCGGTGTACGGAGACGTCTGGCCCTGAAGCTCCTTCAATGGAACCTCCCAACCCGAGACTACCGCCGCTGGACCGCACTGTGCGAGTCCAGGAAGTGGTTCCTGCTTCTCCAAGGTCGGCAGGGAGGGACCGAACCCTTCCATCCACCTGATCGTATCTCCCTTCTTAAGTACTCTGGCAAACAAAAGGATCGGCCAGAGTTAGAGTCCAGGGGCACCTTTCAGACCGACCGAGTTTTTATTCAAGGCGTGAGCATGCCTGTGCGCGCACGCTGCGTCAGACAAGGATGGGCCCTTTCGGGACAGGGACCCGGCGGTCTTCCGTCTTCCTCCTCCCCCTCCCCGCCTTTTCGGCCACTGGAAACCGAGCGGGATCATTCCAGAGATCAGAAAGGGGGCGGGGTGGGGGGGGTGTGGGCGGGTTAAGGGAATGGCAGTTTTTGTTTGCTTCTCGAACAACACTGTGATGCACAATGGGAGGAAGTGACTCTGCTGAGGGTCATAGAATGAGTCAGTGGCACAGCCGGGGAGTTCGTGGAGGAGCTCTGACTGCCGCCAACCCCCCCCCCCTTTCGTCCACTTCCCTTTCACAACCAAGAAACCCTTTCACAGTGGGAGGGCTTCTAGTGTCCTGGCCCCACCGGTGGACCTCCTGAGGGCACCTGGTATTTCTGGCCACTGTGTGACACAGAGTGTTGGACTGGATGGGCCTTTGGCCTGATCCAACATTGGCATCTCTTATGTTCTTAAGAAACGATACTGACCTCTAACCTGAGACCTAGCCGCTAGACACTACAGCCAAGTGGAAGTGGGGGGGTTTCCTCCCCCTTTGGGGGATGTCGTTTCCCATTCCCTCCATCTCTACCCAGTAGAAATCTGCTTCTTGAAAGCAGTGGAATCAGAATATATATGAAAACAAGACAGTGCTATATAAAGGATACAGAAGAAAGGGTTGGTGTCGTGGTTAAGAGCACGGACTCTAGTCTGGGGGAACCAGGTTTGATTCCCCACTCCTCCACATGCAGCTGCTGGTGTGACCTTGGGTCAGTCACAAGTTCTCTCAGAGCAAAAGTCACAAGCTCTGGCACAGCTGTCCTTGAAAAAGAGCAGTTTCTGTCAGAGCTCTCTCAGCCCCACCCACCTCACAGGGTGTCTGTTGTGGGGAGGGGAAGGGAAAGGAGTGTGTAAGCCGCTCTGAGACTCCGAGTGAAGGGCGGGGTATAAATCCAATCTCTTCTTCTTCTTCTTCTTCTGGTGTGACCTTGGGTCAGTCACAAGTTCTCTCAGAGCTGTTCTCTCAGGAGCAGTCCTCAAGAGAGCTCTCTCAGCCCCACCTGCCTCACAGGGTGTCTGTTGTGAGGAGAGAAAGGGAAAGGAGACTGTAAGCCGCTCTGAGACTCCTTCAGGTAGTGAAGTTGTTGTTGTTGTGGTTCAGTCGCACTGTCGAGTCCAACTCTTCGTGACCCCATGGACCAGATCATGCCAGGCCCTCCTGTCTTCCGCCGTCCTCTGAAGTTTGCTCAATTTCATGTTCGTTGGAGCTGTGTCATAGATGCATCTCATCTTTTGCCGTCCCCGTCTTCTTTGACCTTCAGTCTTTCCCAGCATCAGGGTCTTCTTCTCCAGTGAGTGCTCCCTTCTCATTGGGTGGCCAAAGTATTTGAGCTTCAGTTTCATTATCTGGCCTTCCAGGGAACAGTCAGGGTAGTCTGCGGTGATCTGGGATCCCAGGAACGTGAAGTCTGTCACTACTTCCACGACTTCCCCTTCTATTTGCCAAGGAGTGATGGGGCCGGATGCCATGATCTTAGTTTTTTTGATGTTGAGCTTCAAGCCCACTTTTGCGCTCTCCTCTTTTACCCTGAGCAAGAGGCTCTTTAGGTCCTCTTCACTTTCTGCCATTAGAGTGGTATCGTCTGCATATCTGAGGTTGTTGATCTTTTCCCCAGCAATCTTAATTCCCGCTTGTGATTCATCCAGGCCAGCATTTCGCATGATGTACTCTGCATATATATTAAATAAGCAAGGTGACAGTATACATCCTTGTCGTACTCCTTTTCCTATGCTGAACCAATCAGTTGTTCCGTATCCGGTTCTAACTGTCGCTTCTTGGCCCTTATACAGGTTTCTCAAGAGACATGTGAGGTGGTCTGGTACTCCCATCTCTTTAAGGACCTGCCATAGTTTGTTGTGATCCACACAGTCAAAGGCTTTAGCATAGTCAATGAAGCAGAAGTAGATATTTTTCTGGTACTCTCTTGCTTTCTCCATAATCCAGCGAATGTTGGCAATATGATCTCTCGTTCCTCTACCTCTTCGAAACCCAGCTTGTACTTCTGGCAGTTCTCTATCCACGTACTGTTGAAGCCTAGCTTGTAGGATCTTGAGCATGACCTTGCTAGCGTGTGATATGAGTGCAATTGTGCGATAGTTTGAACATTCCTTGGCATTGCCCTTCTTTGGGATTGGAATGTATACTGACCTTTTCCAATCCTGTGGCCACTGTTGTGTTTTCCAAATTTGCTGGCAAATTGAGTGCAGCACTTTAACAGCATCATCTTTTAAGACTTTGAATAGCTCAGCTGGGATACCATCACCTCCACTAGCTTTGTTGTTAGTAATGCTTTCTAAGGCCCATTTAACTTCACATTGCAGGATGTCTGGCTCGAGGTCAGTGATTATACCGTGGTGGTTGTCAAGGACATCGAGGTCTTTCTTGTATAGTTCTTCTGTGTATTCTTGCCATCTTCTCCTAATCTCTTCTGCCTCTGTTAGGTCCCTACCGTTTTTGTCCTTTATCATGGCCAGCCTTGCATGGAACGCTCCCTTGATTTCTCCAATTTTCTTGAAGAGATCTCTAGTCCTTCTCATTCTATTATTTTCCTCTATTACTTTGCATTGTTCATTCAGGAAGGCCTCCTTATCTCTCCTTGCTGTTCTCTGGAAATCTGCATTCAGTTGGTAGTGAAGGGCAGGGTATAAATCCAATCTCCTCCTCTTCGTCCTCCTCCTTCTTCTCAAACTACATGTATCGAAAGAAAGTTTGAGTCCAGTGGCACCTATATGACCAACAAAGCTTTTGTGTGCAAGCCCACTTCTTGGTATCTGAAGAAGTGTGCTTTGCACATGAAAGCATATCCCCAGAATAAAACTTTGTTGGCCTTAGAGGTGCCACCAGACTCAGACTTTTTCTGCTACTACAGACCAACACGGCTACCCCACATGAATCTGTCTAAATGTATCAAAGGTCATTATACACCACAGGGCATACAAAACAGGAAATATTTCTCCCCAACCTCCCCTTCATCACAATCCCTAAGACCTTTCAGGCATTTTGAATTCCAGATTTCATAACTAATCTGCTTAACAACTGCGCCACTCGTTTTATCGTCGCTACACATTCTGTGCTAAGCACTTCATCATTTCTTTTGTTGTTGTTTAGTCGCACAGTCGAGTCCGACTCTTCGCGACCCCATGGACAAGATCACGCCAGGCCTTCCTGTCTTCCGCCGTCCTCTGAAGTTTGCTCAATTCATCATTTCTACCCACTAATGAATCACTGTTCTTTAAAGCCTGGTCCCCATTCGGGAGCAAGAGATCCAGGTGTTTCCCAAACACACAGAGTTGGCAGGAGGGGAGGGGCCGTGGCTCAGGGGTAGAGCACCTGCTTGGCGGGCAGAAGGTCCCAGGTTCAATCCCCGGCATCTCCAGTTAAAAGGACCAGGCAGGAGGTGATGGGAAAGACCTCCACCTGAGACCCTGGAGAGCTGCTGCCAGTCTGAGGGGGCAATGTTGACCTTGATAGATTGATCTGGTGGTCCAATTTAGTATGAGGGGAGGTTCATGGAGTTGTAGAGGGTCTGCTTGGCATGCGGAAGGTCCCAGGTTCAATCCCCGGCATCTCCAGTTAAAAGGACCAGGCAGGAGGTGATGGGAAAGACCTCCACCTGAGACCCTGGAGAGCTGCTGTCGCTCTCTATAGACCAGTGATGGCGAACCTTTTAGAGACCGAGTGCCCAAACTGCGACCCAAAACCCACTTATTTATCGCAGGCAATTTAGCCTGAATACTGAGGTTCTACTTTAGAAAAAACAACTCATACATTAACTTAAGATGATCCAAACAAAGTAAGGAAAGCAATCCCAAATGCTTTCATTGACTTAAAATTATTTGGCAGAGAATTCGACACTTTAATAATGGTCTTGGCCTTGCTGGGGCGATGGCACGCATGCCCACAGAGAGGGCTCTGAGTGCCACCTCTGGCACCCGTGGCATAGGTTCGCCACCACTGCTGTAGACAGTACTGACATTGGTGGACTGTCTAATTCAGTACAAGGCAGCTTCATGTGAGATAAAGGTGAGGGTCTCGAAAGCATGTGCAGAGTGCCTCTCTTGCTCACTGTTGCTGCCCCGCTCCGTTTGGGAACTGTAGGGCATGAAGAAGAGGAGGAGGAGGAGGAGATTGGATTTATACTCCGTCCTTCACTACCCAAAAGAGTCTCAGAGCAGCTTACAAACTCCTTTCCCTTCCCCTCCCCAGAACAGACACCCTGTGTGGTAGGTGGAGCTCTTAGAGAACTTGTGACTGACCCAAGGTGACACCAGCAGCTGCATGTGGAGGAGTGGGGGAATCAAACCCAGCTCTCCCAGATTAGAGTCCGCGCTCTTAACCACTGCACCAAACTGGCTCTCAAAAGGGGTGACTTCCAGGCACCTTTTTATGTACATACACGTTCGCCCAGGAGCACATGATGCGCCCACACACTCTTGTCAGGGACTTCTGAGAATCACTGAGGCGAGCCCGGGGCACTTCCTGCAGCTGCAGAAGCACGGGGCGTCTGTCGCCAGCTCAGCCTGCAGAAGACAAACAAAAGAACCGGCCGGGTCAGGTTGTCTTTCCTTGGTAGGGGCCGTCCTGTGGGTTTTGAGCTGCATCAGCGCAAGAGAGCCCGCATGCTCCTGCGCACTCCCAAACAAAGAGGCGTCTTGGGGGCCCTGAGAGACCAAACAGGACTGAATGCCAACAGACCTTGTCATTAAGAACATAAGAGAAGCCAATGTTGGACCAGGCCAGTGGCCCATCCAGTCCAACACTCTGTGTCACACAGTGGCCAAAAACACCAGGTGCCACCAGGAGGGCCCCCAGCGGGGCCAGGACACTAGAAGCCCTCCCACTGTCCCCCCCCCCCAAGCACCAAGAAGACAGAGCATCCCTTGCCCCAGACTGAGAGTTCCTATCTATCCCTTGTGGCTAGTAGCCACTGATGGACCTCTGCTCCATATGCTTATCCAATTCCCTCTAATAAGAACATAAGAGAAGCCAGTGTTGGATCAGAACATCAGAAAAGCCAGAAATACCAGGTGCCCTCAGGAGGTCCAGCAGTGGGGCCAGGACACTAGAAGCCCTCCCACTGTCCCCCCCCCCCAAGCACCAAGAAGACAGAGCATCCCTTGCCCCAGACTGAGAGTTCCTATCTATCCCTTGTGGCTAGTAGCCACTGATGGACCTCTGCTCCAGATGATTATCCAGTTCCTTCTTGAAGGCATCCATGCTTGTAGCTGCCGCTACCTCCTGTGGCAGTAAATTCCACCTGTTAATCACTCTTTGGGTGAAGAAGGACTTCCTTTTATCTGTTCTACCCGACCGCTCAGCAATTTCATGGAGTGCCGACGAGTTCTTGTCTTGTGAGAAAGGGAGAAAAGGACTTCTTTCTCGGCCTTCTCTATCCCATGCATAATCTTATAAACCTCGATCATGTCTCCCCTCAGTCGTCTTTTCTCCAAGCTAAAGAGCCCCAAGCGCTTTAACCTTTCCTCATAGGGAAAGTGTTCCAACCCTTTTATCATTCTAGTTGCCCTTTTCTGCACTTTTCCCGATGCTATAATATCCTTTTTGAGGTGTGGTGACCAGAACTGTACACAGTACTCCAAATGAGGCCGCACCATCGATTTATACAGAGGCACGATGGTACTGGATGTCAATTCGTGCTGGTGTTGTCAAGTCACAGCACGCAAAGAGATGTACCAAAGTGGTCTGCCCTTGCCTGCCTCTGCGTAGCGACCCTGGGCTTCCTTGGTGGTCTCCCCTCCAAGTACTAACCAGGGCCGACCCTGCTTAGCTCCTGAGAACAGGCGACATCAGGCTAGACTGGGCCATCCAGCTCATACAAGAGCGCAGGGGTCGTTTCGTAGAAAAAGAGGTGCAGGAGCACATTAGCATAACTTATTTGCATATGCCACACCCCCTGACATCACCGGAAGTGTGTCAGAAGCAATGCTCCCTCTAAGCTGTGGAGTCTTGTGAGCAAAAATTCTACTTTGTGAGCTTCTGGCATTAAAGTTGTGAGCGAGCGATTTGGGTGCTGCATAAATTAGTTTGCTCTGCAACCATCCTTTCTGAGCTAAGACAAACATGTGAGCCGGAGGCTAAAAAACTATGAGCTAGCTCACACTAACTCAGCTTAGAGGGAACACTGGTCAGAAGGCAACACCCACCGCTCAGGCTCCACTGGACTGTTTTGGATTGCTAGTTATTGTGTGTGTGGGGGGGAAACGTGCAGATCTGTCCTCGCAGAGGAGGGAGAGCTTGTACCTGAATAAAACTTGGTCTTAAAGATGCCACTGGACTGTTTTGGATTGCTAGCTATTGGGCGGGGGGGAACATGCAGATCTGTCCTCGCAGAGGAGGGAGAGCTTGTACCTGAATAAAACTTGGTCTTTAAGGTCCCACTGGACTGTTTTGGACTGCTAGCTATTGGGGGGGGGGCCATGCAGATCTCCCTGCAAGAGAGTCCTAAATTCTCAGAGTGTGTTGCCAGTGAAGGGCCTGGCTTCAAGCACTGGGGAGGCGGCAGAGCGGTTGCCACTGGAGCACATTTCCCGTCGTGAAGGGGCATGTGCACCCCTGTGGTGACATGTGGCCAGTGCCCTGCATGAGACAAACACCTCTGGGAAGTGCAGCGGTCGAGCCTCAAGCCTCATGGTCCGTACCCAGCGTGCGTGGCCTTGGTGCGTGGTTTCGCTCTTGGCGGGTCTCTAAACGGCTAGCTGACTCGAAGGTCAGTATGGATAGAAGAAGAGGAGAGATTGGATTTATATCCCTTCACTCGGAGTCTCAGAGTGGCTCACAGTCTCCTTTCCCTCCCCCTCCCCACAACAGACACCCTGTGTGAGGGAGGTGGGGCTGAGAGAGCTCTGACAGGAACGGCTCCTGAGAGAACAGCGCTGAGAGAACTTGTGACTGACCCAAGGTCACACCGGCAGCTGCGTGTGGAGGAGTGGGGAATTGAACCTGGTTCTCCCAGAGTAGAGTCCTCCGCGCTCCTAACCACTACCCCAAACTGACTGCCCTCCTGGAACCGTCGCACCGTAGAGACCAATAAGATTGGGTGGCGATAAGCTTGCGAGTGTCTCTCCCCTCCAAAGTACCTGAGGAAGGGAGTTTTGGCTATCGAAAACTGATACCCCCAAGATCTCATTGGTCTGTAGGGTGCTACTGGACTCGAACCTGGGTCCTCTGCTGCAGACCAATGTTGCGACCCACCTGTAGTGCCTTAGAGACCAACCAGATTTGGGGGGGTATAAGTTTTGTGGGGGGGGGTTGGTATTTTTGCATTTGTGTGTGTGTGGCGACTCCTACTGAGGCATGGAGGACATTTCAGAGAAGTCGCTTGATATTTCCTGCCTCTGCTTCCCAGCCCTGGTATCCCTTGGAGGTCTCCCATCCAAGTACCTGCCAGGGTCGACCCTGCTTAGCTTCCGAGATCTGACGAGATCGGGCTTGCCGGGGCTAGCCAGGTCAGGGTGGGGTATAAGTTTTTGGGGGGTCAAAGCTTTTTTTTTTAAATAAAGTTTTATTAGTTTATATATAGAAAGGAGGAAAGGGAAAAGAAAGAATACAGAGTTATACACAGGGGTCATTTCCTGCGGGAGCGCACAGGAGCGGAGCTCCGGCAGTAAGGAGCCCAGGGGGCGGGCACATGCAACAAGCCCCACCCCCTGCTCCCAGCAGCCCTCAGTCAGAGCAAGAAGCAGCCAGGTAAGTTGCAGAGCCCCCCTGCTCCCTCCCCGGTCCAAAACAGTCCAGTGGCATGTTTAAGACCAAGTTTTATTCAGGTACAAGCTCTCCCTCCTCTGTGAGGGTAGATCTGCATGTCCCCCCCCAAAAAATAGCTAGCCATCCAAAACAGTCCAGTGGAGCCTGAGCGGTGGGTGTTGCCTTCTGACACACTTCCGGTGAGGTCAGGGGGCGTGGCATATGCAAATAAGTTATGCTAATGCGCCCCTGCACCTCTTTTTCTACGAAATGACCCCTAGTTATATATATATATATAAAAAAGCCAATTTGACATTCCACATGCAAGTCTTCTCCTAAAAGTTTCACAACTATTATATCTGTCTTTCTTATTGTTCTTCATTTGGTCTTCATTTCTCGGTACTTATGCTTTAAGCAGCCATAGAACACTCTCCATGGTCCCATAAATTCTTCTTCCGTTTTTCCTTTGAGTATATTTGTCAATCTGTCCATTATTTCGGCAGGGGGGGGAGGGTCCAGGCTTTTGTGAGTATCAGACGAAGGCACCTTTTGACTCTCGAAATCTGATACCCGCAGAATCCTACTGGTCTCTGGGGTTCTTCTGGACTGGCATCTAACTTTTACTGGGATGTTTGGAACATTCAAAAGCACCTCGAATCTCCTCCTTTGGGTTCAGATTTATTGTCTCACTGTGAAACGGCTCTTTGCGCAACAGCCACGCCAGGGGGCTTTCCGGCCATTAAGGGGCGGGCTGGAGAGACCCAGGCTCAATACCCTCCTGGGGAAGGGCTTTGAAGTCATCTTTTCGTACATAAGTGGGTGGGGCATGGAACCAGCTGTGTGGAAAACCCGACCTGGAGGTAGAGATGTAAAATTTCCGGGAATTTTTAAGCTCGGAAAAAAACCCAGTTTTTTTCGGGGGGAAACGGAAATTTTCGGGAAAATTGAAAAAATGCTACATTAGCATTTCTTTTGTCTTTTCGAGGTTGAAAGTCATTCTGTTACTTTTAGGAACATAAAATATGACTATGGACATTTTTACTTGGGCATGAAATTATCACAACTAGCATATTAAAAAAATAGTGTATCCAAACAATTATTACAAACAGAATACCCACCCACATGCAAAAACAAAACTGAAACTTTTTTATTTTCTTCTGACAATCACACCTCCTAAAGGAAGAAATGCATCTTGTTCTTGCATTGGAGGGTTCAGTTTGTAACCTAGGACTTGCTTGTCCTCAGTGCACAGAAATTAGATCAATCTGATACCATATATATATATTTTAGAAATGATTTGGAAAATATTTGAACACCTTGACTTAAAATATTTTATTCATCATGTTAAAATAAAACGTTCCATAATCAATTTTTTTCCTTTTTTCAATTTTTCCATTTTTTTGGAAAAAAACAAAAAGGCTCCAGGAAAAAAACCAAAAAACCCCGTTTTTTCCCCGAATTTTTCCGGGTTTTTTCCGGGCCTTCACATCTCTACCTGGAGGCCTGGGATCGGGGCCCTGGGAGAGCAGAATTGGTGACTTTTGTGCGGTGTCTTTGGAAGCACGAAAGCCCAGCCGGGAATAACGTGTGGAGGGCGGGGTGACAGGACTTCTGGGCTTGACGTGCAGATTGCGTGTGTGCGCGCAGGCTCATTTGAAAGTTTGTCGCTAGCTTGCCTCTGGGGGAAGGTTGTGCCGACGCTGCTCCAAGCTCAGAAAATGTGTTGAATAGGGAAAGGGTGGGAAGCTCATGGTTTTTAAAACGTGAGAACAACTACCTGTCTCTCCCCCACTCCCCCTTCTGCACCGACTTTCACGGATCAGGAAACCTAGAGAGATGTGGCTGAGTGGTAGAGCCATAGAACATTAAAAGTTGGAAGGGGTTCTTGCAGGTCATCTAGTCCAACCCCCTGCACTCTGCAGGAGCATCACCAAAAGAGAGCCCTACAACATACCCAAAAGATGGTCCTCCAGCCTCCGCTTCCCGTATGTTCCCTCAAGAGCACTACAATCGGGGAGTCTCCACCTTCTGGAAGTTCCAGGCCCCCGAGACTTAAGTTTGCCCATACTAGGGCCAGGGCGTTTTCGGTGGCGGCTCCTACCTGGTGGAATGAGCTCCCGGAGGAGATCCGGGCCCTGCGGGACCTTATACAGTTCCGCAGGACCTGCAAGACGAAGCTCTTCCGCCAGGCTTCTGAGAGAGGCCCCCCCCCGCCACTATTCCACCACCGTGGTACTGTTCCATCATCTACCCCTATTATGGGGGGGTATGTGTCGCCTGGCGGAAGTGGGGAGAACATCACCTCTGGAGCCCTCGCTATTTAATAAAGCCGTCCGTCGATTTGGGATTACTGTCCATCGTGGGAATTTATATACAGGATAATAAAAACGGTAAAGGTTCTCTTGCTCGAAAGCCAGTCGAGTCCGACTCTAGGGTTGCGGTGCTCATCTCCGTTTCAAAGCCGAAGAGCCAGCACTGTCCAAAGACGTTTCCGTGGTCATGTGGCCGGCATGACTAAACACCAAGGCGCACGGAACGCTGTTCCCTTCCCACCGAAGTGGTACCTATTTATCGACTTGCAATTTCTTGCTTTCGAACTGCTAGGTTGGCAGGAGCTGGAACTAGAGACGGGAGCTCACTCCGTCATGTGGCGCACTCGGGTCTCGAACTGCTGAACTACCCACCTTCCACCGCCTGCAGTTCAGCGTGGCTTACAAACTCTTTTCCGTTCCCCTCCCCACAACAGACACCCTTTGAGTTAGGCGGGGCTGAGGGAGCTCTGTCCAGAGCTGTCCTTGAGAGAACAGCTCTTGTCAGAACTACGGCTAGCCCAAGGTCATCCAGCAGCTGCAAGTGGAGGAGTGGGGAATCAAATCCGGTTCTCCCAGATTAGAGTCTGCACACTTAACCACGACACCAAACTGGCTAAGATACGCCCGTGAGTTTCACGGCAAGCAGGGATTTGAACCCGCATCCTAGCCTGACACTCTAAACCCCGTGCCACCCTGCCTCTTGCAGTACCTAACCCTAATTTCCGAACTGACAGGTCAAGATCCATTCCCAGGCCGCAGAAGACCTCTATGGGGTCGCCCCCAAGGTCACTTCCTGCTGCCCGGTGTGGGCATCAAGCATTAGAAAGGGTGCCCCGTTGTGCTTAGCGGGCACTGGATTCCCCTTCTAGGGCTGGATTTAAGAAGAAGAAGAGAAGAGATTGGATTTATACCCCGCCCTTCACTACCCAAAGGTGTCTCAGAGCAGCTTACAAACTCCTTTCCCTTCCCCTCCCCACAACAGACACCCTGGGAGGGAGGTGGGGCTGAGAGAGCTCTTTAAGAACTGCTCTTTTTCAAGAAAACCTCTGAGAGAACTACGGCTTGCCCAAGGTCATCCATCAGCTGCAAGTGGAGGAGTGGGGAATCAAACCCGGTCCTCCCAGATTAGAGTCCGCGCACTTCACCACTACACCAAACTGGCTCTCATCATAACATCATCATTCATCGTAACAAAGATGAAAGTGAGCCTTTCGACCTCGACTTTCCCTTCCCCCAAATCCAGAAATGTGAAGACTGTGGTTTCTCATTGGTGAGCGGAAAGCACTCTGCGCATGGTCAGGGCTGTGACATGTGCCAGAGGCAGAGCCAGGGCACAGAACGACAGGTGTTGAGATAAATGTTAAGCCTTGGATTTTCCATACGGAGACAGTTTGTGGCTCCTTGGTGATGGGGAAGAAGCGCTGCACTGGTCAGTGGAAAGCTCTCTGCACATGGTCAGTGGTTGTGGTGTGTGCCGGGGCATAGAAAAACAGGTGGTGGGGATGCAGTTAATGCATGGATTGTCCAGATAAAGGCAGTTTGTGGCTTATCAGTGGTGAGGGAAAAGCACTCTGTGCATGGCCAATGGAAAGCACTCCACACATGGTCAGTGGTTCTGGTGTTATGCTGGGACATAGAAAACCAGGGACTGGGATCTTCATCTGCTTTTTCCGGATGAAGACAACTTGTGGCTCCCGGTGGTCAAGGGAGAGGACTCCACACGTGTTGGGGGAAAGCTCTCTGCACATGGTCAGTGGCCCTGGCGTGTGCCAGGGGAAGCCATGACATAGAAAAAGAGGTGGCTGGGACGGCTCCCGGCTCCAGTTAAGCCTTGTTTTTTTCAGGTAAAGGACAGTTTGTGGCTTCTCCGTGGAGAGGAAAAAGCACTCTGTGCATGGTCAGTGGAAAGCACTCGGGACGTGGCCGGTGGCTCTGCTCTGTGTTTGGGTGGAGCTGTTTCATTTTAAAAAATAGGCTAGAATGAATCCCAGCCATAAGCCTTGGTTTTTCCAGATAAAGGCAGTTTGTGGCTTCTGGGTGGAGAGGAAAAAGCACTCTGCGCATGGTCAGTGGAAAGCACTCTGTGGACGGTCAATGGAAAGCATTCTGCACATGGTCGGTGGCTCTGCTCTGTGCATGGGTGGAATCATCGAATCACAGAGTTGGAAGGGACCTCCGGGGTCATCTAGTCCAACCCCATGCACAATGCAAGAGCTGTTGCATAATTTAAAAACAACAACATGGGCTAGAAAAAGAGTTGGCTGGGACGAATCCCGGCTCCAGTTAAGCCTTGTTTTTTTTCAGGTAAAGGCTAGTGCGTGGCGTCTCAGTGGTGAGGGAAAAGCACTTTGCGCATGGTCAGTGGAAAGCGCTCTGAATGTGGTTGGTGGCTCTGCTGTGTACTTGGGTGGAGCTGTTTTATTTTTAAAAAATAGGCTAGAATGAATCCCAGTCACAGTTAAGCCTTGGTTTTTCCAGGTAAAGGCAGTTTGTGGCTTCTGGGTGGAGAGGAAAAAACACTCTGCGCATGGTCAATGGAAAGCACTCTGTGGACGGTCAATAAAGCACTCTGTGGACGGTCAATGGAAAGCATTCTGCACATGGTCGGTGGCTCTGCTCTGTGCATGGGTGGAATCATCGAATCACAGAGTTGGAAGGGACCTCCGGGGTCATCTAGTCCAACCCCATGCACAATGCAAGAGCTGTTGCATAATTTAAAAACAACAACATGGGCTAGAAAAAGAGTTGGCTGGGACGAATCCCGGCTCCAGTTAAGCCTTGTTTTTTTTCAGGTAAAGGCTAGTGCGTGGCGTCTCAGTGGTGAGGGAAAAGCACTTTGCGCATGGTCAGTGGAAAGCGCTCTGAATGTGGTTGGTGGCTCTGCTGTGTACTTGGGTGGAGCTGTTTTATTTTTAAAAAATAGGCTAGAATGAATCCCAGTCACAGTTAAGCCTTGGTTTTTCCAGGTAAAGGCAGTTTGTGGCTTCTGGGTGGAGAGGAAAAAACACTCTGCGCATGGTCAATGGAAAGCACTCTGTGGACGGTCAATAAAGCACTCTGTGGACGGTCAATGGAAAGCATTCTGCACATGGTCGGTGGCTCTGCTCTGTGCATGGGTGGAATCATCGAATCACAGAGTTGGAAGGGACCTCCGGGGTCATCTAGTCCAACCCCGTGCGCAATGCAAGAGCTGTTGCATAATTAAAAAACAACAACGTGGACTAGAAAAAGAGGTGGCTGGGACGAATCCCGGCTCCGGTTAAGCCTTGGCGTCTCAGTGGAGAGGGGAAAGCACTCTGTGCATGGTCAGTGGAAAGCACTCTGAACGTGGCCGGTGGCTCTGCTCTGTGTTTGGGTAGAGCTATTTCATTTTTTAAAAAAGGCTAGAACGAATCCCAGCCGTAAGCCTTGGTTTTTCCAGGTAAAGGCAGTCTGTGGCTTCTGGATGGAGAGGGGAAAGCCCTCTGCGCATGGTCAGTGGAGAGCCCTCTGCGCATGGCCAGGGGCTCCGCTTCCCCCAGCCGAGCCTGGACTAACGGGCGTGCCTGTCCGGATTCCCGCGCCGGGCTTTGCCGCTCGCCGCCCCGCCTCCTGCTCGGGCGCCGCCTCCTCCTCCTCCTCCTCCAGCCGGGCTCCCGAGGGCACCGCGTTGGGGACCGGCGGCGGCGGCGGCGCTCGAACTCGGGGCGCCTGGCGGGCGG
>NW_015174390.1:20473-31565 GCF_001447785.1 Gekko japonicus
TGTGTCCCCCCCCTCCGAAACATCTGCTTGCTGCATCTGTACAGCCCTGGTCGTGTTGCTGGGAGGTCTCCAGGCTCTAACTGGAGACTGGCAACCCCACGTCTCTCTAGGCAGTGCGCCCCCCCGCCTGGCCGGAGAGCTCCCTTGGCACCCGTGCCCGGACTTTCTCCTCCCTGGAAGCCTGCCAGGAGATCCCAGGGAAGGCGCCCGGCCCGCCCCCTCGCCTGGCCGTGGTTTCTCGATGCCCGCACGTCCTTCTCCCAAAACACCCTCTTTGGGGACCCGCCCCTGCCTTGCCCTCCTCGCTGGCTCTCCACGTGCCCCTTGGCAGGGGACTGGCAGGGGAGGGAGCCAGGCAGGCGCAGCGTCTGGCCCCCCTCCGTCTGCCTTCTGGTTTTGATCTCGCTGGCGGAGGCGCCAGCGCGCCACCCTTTTCCGGCCGGCACGCCGGGCAGGAAATCGGCCGGCCAAGAGCACAGGGAAAGGTCTGTCTGGCACGCAGGCCCGTGTCTGTGAGAGGCAGGCCACCTGTGCCAGCGGGGAGAGGGGGGCACCGAGATGTGGGCAGGCGCACCCCCTTCCCACAGCTTTCAGGACTGTGCCCACAGAGGCTTTTCCCCTGCCCTGGGGTCCCTTTTCGTGCAGGGTGACTCTGCCCGGCGTGGGACTTTCTCTGGGCAACTGTGGTCACTGAGGGTGTTTTCTTAAGGGCTCCTGCAACCTGGGCGGCCCTTTCTTGTGGGGGCGCGAGAGGGCAAAGGGGTGGGGACCAGTGTCCCCCCTAAGCTGCATACGTGTGAGCTAGCTCACAGTTTTTTAGCCTCCGGCTCACGCATTTTTGTCCTTGGCCCAAAGCGCCATGCCCGGCCCATGCCAGAGACAGAAGCTCTTCCAATATTACACATCGCTAAATTCCTATAATGCCCTCCCCAACCAGTGTTCCCTCTAAGCTGAGTCAGTGTGAGCCAGCTCACGGTCTTCTAGCCTCCAACTCACAGATTTTTTTTTTTGTTTCCACTCAGGAAGGATGGGGCTCCAGAGCAAACTAATATATGCAGTCGCCAAATCGCTCGCTCACAACTTTAATGCCAGGAGCTCACAAAGTAGACATTTTGCTCACCAGACTCCACAGCTTAGAGGGAGCATTGGGGAGGGGTGCCAGCCTTTCTGCGACATCTCAAACCGGCTTGGGAACCAAACAGTCAGGGAGTTTTCACTCTCTGTTGTGGTCAGGCAGGCCAGGGAGCAGGAATCGAATCCCGCCTTGGTGGACGGACGCACAGGGTGGCCCTCTCGTCCTGGGGCGTCCTCTCCTAGCCCGAATTCTTCACCAACAAGTGGGGCATATCAGAGACCTGCCTTGCAGGGTTGTTGTGCAGATAAACCGGAAGGAGGCTGTCCGGCATTTTGTCTACCCCAGACGCGGATGGCGTATATTAATGAGAATGTTCCACATGTACGCATGCTGGGCTGGAGCCCGCAATGCTGGCAAAAGGCGGCGACGGTCGCAGATCTTTCCTGTGCTCGTCCTTCCTGCTGGTCTTTACGCGCCTTGCGATCCCAGTTTAAAAAGAAACTTCCCTTCCCCGGGGTGAGGGGATCCCAGGAAGGATCCGCAATCCTTGGCTCTCGGGATCCAACTCATGAGATCTATTTCATTCGTGGCATTTCGAGTCTGCCTTTTTAAACTTGGGCTCAGGGCAGATTATACACAGTGTTGCGTCAACACAGTCAGCGAATGAACAGTGCCGTGGGATTCGGGTTGCTGAACCAGCCAGAAGTTTAAGAAACAGAACGGAAGCAAGGGGTTGTGGACGGGATGCATTAAATCATGCAAAAACGACCTCGCAGGATCCTAGTTTCAGCAAGCAATATGCAGCGGTAGAGACTGTAGTCCCTCCCTAGTCATAAGAACACAAGAGAAGCCAATGCTGGATCAGGCCAGTGGCCCATCCAGTCCAACACTCTGTGTCACACAGTGGCCAAAAATACCAGGGGCCATCAGGAGGTCCACCAGTGGGGCCAGGACACTAGAAGCCCTCCCACTGTTGACCCCCCCCCCAAGCACCAAGAAGACAGAGCATCCCTTGCCCCAGAGCCCCTATCTATACCTTGTGGCTAATAGCCACTGATGGACCTCTGCTCCATATGCTTATCTAATTCCCTTTTGAAGCCGTCCTTGTAGCCGCCATCACTTCCTGTGGCAGTGAATTCCAAGTGTTAATCACTCTTTGGATGAAGAAGGACTTCCTTTTATCCGTTCTAACCCGACCGCTCAGCAATTTCATGGAGTGCCCACAAGTTCTTGTATTCTGAGAAAGGGAGAAAAGTACCTCTTTCTCTACCTGCTCTATCCCATACATAATCTTATAAACCTCAATCATGTCACCCCTCAGTCGTCGTTTCTCCAAGCTAAAGAGCCCTAAGCACTTTAACCTTTTTTCGTAGGGAAAGTGTTCCAACCCTTTTATCATTCGAGTTGCCCTTTTCTGCACTTTTTCCAAAGCTATAATATCCTTTTTAAGGTGTGGTGCCCAGAACTGCACACAGTATTCCAAATGAGGTCGCACCATTGATATAATCCGCAGCCATACTCTCTCCTAGTTTTGTCTTTGTAGAGTAAGGATGTAGCCGATTTTGCTCTGTTGTTATTTTCATCCCAGTTACTCTTCCCATGCTAGAATTTAGTAAAAACTTTATAATTTAATCACACATGGACTCTCAGTCTGAATTATTTTACTCTGGCTCTGCTGGACTATCTTATCTCTGCTAAATACCATTTTTTCAATATCTCACTATCACCCAACAATTTCGTACCGTGGAACTCTTTTGCCTGTGTAGAAAAGAATCATAGAATGTTAGAGTTGGAAGGGACCTTGCAGGTCATCTAGTCCCACCCCCTGCACTCTGCAGGAGCACAGCCAAAAGAGAGCCCTACAACATACCCGAAAGATGGCCGTCCAGCCTCCGCTTGAAAAGATCGAAGCAACATAGCTCTCGTTCCACGCTTGGAAAGTATCTAGAAGCATGACCGAGGGTGGGGTGGGGAGACACTAGTGCCCCCCCCAACCAAGTATACACCCCCCCAAAAAAAATCCAGCTGCCAAACTCTGGAAGTAACAGTGGCTGCCAGTTATAGTAATATGGCTCAGCTTGGCCCGAAGTTTCGTTTTTGCTTCCTTTTTAAATTTTAGGCTGAAACCCTCTCCCTCGTTTTTAATGTATGGGACTTCAGTATTTCCTCCTCTGTAGAACTAGGGCTTGGTGCCTCCCCCAAACAGATAAAGGTAAAGGTTTCCCTTGCTCGAAAGCCAGTCGAATTGAACTCTAGGGAGCGGTGCTCATCTCCTTTTCCAAGCCGAGGAGCCAGCGCTGTCCGAAGACGTCTCCATGGTCATGTGGACGGCATGACTAAACGCCGAGGCGCACGGAACGCTGTGACCTTCCCACCGAAGTGGTACCTATTTCTCTACTTGCAATTTATTGCTTTCGAATTGCTAAGTTGGCAGGAGCTGGGCCCAGAGATGGGAGCTCACTCCGTTACGCGGCACTCTGTCCTTCCGGTCTGCAGCTAAGCATCTTCTAACCCATCCCAAATACAGCTGCTGAACTCTGGAAGTCACAAGGACTGCCAAATACATTAATATTGGTGAACTTGGCCCGAAGTTTCCACCACCCTTTTTAAATTTTAGGTTGAACCCGCACCCCTTTTTTGAATGTATGGGACTTCTATATTTCCTCCTCTGTATAACTGGGGTCTGTCTCGCGTGGCCGGTGAAGACAAGCCCCTGTATCTTCTATCCTGGAGCTAGTGAGCTGCTGAGTTACCACTGGGCACCGCCTCTTCAAGGAAGAAGAAGAGGAGGAAGAGGAGGAGATTGGATTTATAGCCTGATCTTCACTACCCAAAGGAGTCTCAGAGCGGCTTACAAACTCCTTTCCCTTCCCTCCCCACAACAGACACCCTTTGAGGTAGGTAGGGCTGAGAGAACTCTGACAGAAACGGCTCTTTTTCAAGAACAGCTCTGACAGAACTATGGCTTGCCCAAGGTCATCCAGCAGCTGCAAGTGGAGGAGTGGGGAATCAAACCCGGTTCTCCCAGATTAGAGTCCGCACACTTAACCACTACACCAAACTGGCTCTTAAGGGTCACAGTCTTGTCGTTCATGCAGAAGAGCTCTTTTGGCGTGACTCCTGTTTGCTTTGATGGCGAACCCATCCCGTATCATTATGGATCTGCTTCGTTTATATCCCAGGTTTCTCCCGCTTGCGTTGTTCCTCCCTCCTCTGTTTTATCCTCACAACAACCCCATGAGGTAGACTAGGCTGAGAGCGTGTGCTAGGCCCAAGGTCTCCCAGCAAGTTTTTGCGGCGGGGGGAGGATTTGAACCTGGGTCTTCAAGATCTCCTCATGGGACTGGTTGTCCACAAGAGATTTCTGGCCGCTCCAGCAGCAGTCTGGCTTTCCATCCGACTCAGTTGCCCGCCAGGTTGTTTCGTGTGTTGTTCAGGAAGAGAGGTTCGGATTTCTTCTTGCGCTGCCTTGCCTTCCGTCCTGCTGCGGAAAGCTCTGTTCTGGGCTGAATTCACAGCTGCACAGGGCGGTTGTGGGACGGGGTCTTTCCCCCCAAGTTCTTTGTGAGCGGCGCGTTTGAATCTGAATCAAGGCGCTCCTCCCCTCCACTCTCTCTCTCCAGCAGCTTCCCTGGCAACCTTATAGCTGCTCAGAGGGCAGTCGGCCACCGCGACTCCCCGTCTGGCAGGGCAGAGAAATGTCAAATGGGAAACCCGAGAAGGGAAGCTATATTTAAGCTCTGAGAGAGCAGCCTGGCTGTTGAGCTCTTCTCCTCGTCCTAAATGCTGAGATTCAGTGGTGAGCGACTTGAAGGCATTTGCCTGGGATTCCTGATAGGTTGGAGCAAGCATGGGAAGCCGATTGGTTAGAGCGCATGCAGAAAGGTGATAGGTTGGGGGAGGCGCAGAAAACTGACAGGTTGGAGCAGGTGCGGGAAGCTGACGGGTTGGAGCACCCACAGAATGCTGGTGGGTTGGACCAAGCACACGGAAAGCTGATTGGTTGAATCTGCCGCACGGAAAGCTGATGGGCTGGACCGGGAACGTGGAAAGCTAATGGGTCGGAGCGCCTGCGGAAAGCTGATGGGTTGGACTGGGCACACGGAAAGCTAATGGGTTGGTGCACCCGTGGAAAGCTGATGGATTGGAGTGTCTATCGAAAGCTGAGGGGTTGGACTGGGTGTGTGGAAAGCTGATAGGTTGGACTAGGTATGTGGAAAGCTGATGAGTTGGACCATGCAGAACGCTAATGGATTGAAATGCCCACAGAAAGCTGATGGGTTGGCACGCCCGTGAAAAACTGATGGATTGGAGTGCCCGTGGAAAACTGATGGGTTGGACTGGGTATGTGGAAAGCTGTTGGAGTTTTTATAAAAATTCGTAATTCAGCAGAGTTAAAAATAGCCTAGCAATGCCAGAGTAAAATTATCAGACTCAGTCCATGTGTGTTTAAAATAGAAAAGTTTTACTACATCCTAGCATAGGGAAAGGTAATTGGGATGAAAATAACAACACAGCTAATTCCTACATCTTTACAAAGGACAACACTAGAAGAGCAGCAATGGCTTCTCTTACATTCTCCTTGTAGAACAGAACAAAGACTGGAAGAGGAGCCATAAAATGCTAACACACTTTGACACTTTGCTTCCAATCAAACTTCTAGATCAGGGATGCTTTTCGTGGGCTTGCATATCTAAACTAGTATTGGCTTACACAAAAGCATGTGATTTCCTGTAACAACACAAACAGACATTTAACCCCATATATACTGAAGTGTTTTCAACATGTAACACCCAACAAAAGCTGATAGGTTGGACACAGGACGTGAAAAGCGGATGAATTGGACCATGCAGAACGCTAATGGATTGGAGTGCCCGTGGAAAGCTGATGGATTGGAGTGCCTGCAGAAAGCTGATAGGTTGGATCTGGTATGTGGAAAGCTGATAGGCTGGACGATGCAGAATGCTCATGGATTGGAGCACCCGTGGAAAGCTGATGGATTGGAGTGCCTGCAGAAAGTTGATAGGTTGTGCCAGGGATGTGGAAAGCTGATAGGTTGGACTGGGCATGCGGAAAGCTGATGGGTTGGACCGGGTGTGTGGAAAGCTGATGGGCTGAACCGGGCGCGGAAAGCTTTGTTGCAGATGTGGGAAAGACTGGCTGTGTGCTGGCCTGTCCCCCTTCACTCCCACTCGACCCCTCGTGTAGGCAAAAGAGTCTTTGGTGGCCCAGCCAGCTGAGAACGGAGCGAGAGATCCTACTCGGCTTCGGCCCAAGGGAATCTGTGACGTCACTGACTGTGGGTTCTGAATTCCTCTGCACATCCTGTTCACCAGCAGGCCCGTAGCCATTGGGTGGGGGGGGGGGGGGGGGGGGGGGGCGAGGGGGAGGGGGGAGACGGGAATCCCAAGTTGGCGTCAAGTCTGGACAGAAGTAGTTTTGTTGCGCCTGGAGTCAGGGTGGAGCAGGGTGGTTTGGAAGGGGAGCCGGAAACGGTTTGAGAGGTGGCGCTTCCCACGATGTGCAGGCTCATTTATCTTGTCGGGTGACGTGTTCCCTCATTTGTTTGGACACCTCTTGTCAAACAGTTGCGGATGCAGCCCAGAACCTCTTTGACGGCGACCAGAACGAGATGAATGTACGTTTAGGACTATGCATTTATTTATTTACCTCCCACTTTGCTCCCCGCAGTTGGGACTCGAAGCGGCTTAGAACGCCATTCTCCTCTCCTCCCTTTTCTCACAGCAACAACCCTGTGAGGTAGGCCAGGCCGAGACCTTGCACTGGCCCCCCCAGGGTCATCCGGCCAGCTTCCATGGCAGAAGTGGGGATTCAAACCTGGGTCAACCAAGATCCTAGTCCACCGCTTTGTCCACGACACCATGCTTCTGGAGTCCTGGCCCCGCTGGTGGACCTCTTGATGGCCCCTCTGTTTTGGCCACTGTGTGACCCAGAGCATTGAACTGGATGGGCCACTGGCCTGATCCAACATGGCTTCTCTTACGTTCTTATGTCTGGGGCAAGGAATGCTCTATATTCTTGGTGCTGGGGGGGGGCAAGAGTGGGAGGGCTTCTGGAGTTCTGGCCCCACTGGTGGACCTCCTGAAGGCCCCTGGGTTTTGGCCACTGTGTGACACAGTGTTGGGCTGGATGGGCCATTGGCCTGATCCAACATTGGCTTCTCTTATGGTCTTACGTCTGGGGCAATGATGCTCTGTCTTCTTGGTACTCCGGTGGGGGGGGGGCAAGGGAGGGGGGGTTCTGGAGTTCTGGCCCCACTGGGGGGCCTCCGTTCTAACCCGACTGCTCAGGAATTTCATGGAGTGCCCACGAGTTCTATCCCTACCTGCTCTTTCCCATGCATAATCTTATAAACCTTGATCGTGTCACCCCTCAGCTGTCGCTTCTCCAAGCTAAAGAGCCCCAAAGCGCTTTAACCTTTCCTCATCGGGAAAGTGTCCCAACCCTTTTATCATCCTAGTTGCCCTTTTCTGCACTGTTCCCAATGCCGTAATATCCTTTTTGAGGTTGCGGTGGCCAGAACTGTACACAGGACTCCAAAGGAGGTCGCACCGTTGCCACAAAACGTAACATCTGGTTTGGCCGTGACCCTCCCCAGCTCGCTAGATGTGAGTGCGCGGCAACGTTGGCGCGCTCTGCAAACGTGGAGACGCCGAACAGTCGATGGCTTTGCCCCGGCGTCCCTGCCCCTGTTGCGCATCTTGCTCGCCCTGGCATCTGACGATGGAGATCGAGCACAGGGCGCCCTGACATTGCCGTTGGGTTTTGCCCTCGCCCGTGGGGGTGCCTGCCCAGTGACGCAGGCGGCTCATCTCCTCTTCTGTGCCATCGCTCTCCAAACGGGGTATCGCTTCTCCTGCTAATGAGCCACAGGGTGCCAGATGACTGAAGCGAGAGGCCCGGCGGAAGTCTGCCCAGGACTGTGGTGTGCTACGGTCCCTTGGGGAGTTGCTTTCTCTCCCCTCTTCTGGGGAAATGTGTTTATTTGCGAAGGAGGTCTGGTGTTTGCTCTGCAGAGCTCATTATCTGACTCTCTGACAGCAACGGCCTGCACTTATCTCGGGGCTTTAGTTTTATTCACACTCGTGCGTTCATGGCTCTTCATTTCAGGTAAGTGTCTGCGTGCCCACAAGAACCCCTTCGTGCACTGAAGGAATCCAGCCTCCGTATACGTGTAGACGCGTTGTGCTTCCTTACGAGTGTGGGGAGGGGCCGTAGCTCAGTGGAAGAGCACCCTGCTTAGCGTGCAGAAGGTCCCAGGTTCACTTCCCGGTATCACCGGTTAAGGATCAGGTAGCAGGTGATGTGAAAGACCTTTCTCTGCCTGAGACCCTGGAGAGATGCTGCCAGTCTGAGTAGGCAATATTGACCTCGGTAGTCTGATTCACTATAAGGCAGCTTCCTGTGTTTAAGGAGGGTCCGTAGCTCAGTGCAGAGCCTCTGCTTGGCATGCAGAAGGTCCCAGGTTCAGTCCCTGGCCTCTCCAGTTAAAAGGACCACACAGTAGGTGATGTGAAAGACCTTGACCTGAGACCCTGGTTCAGTAGCAGAGCCTCTGCTTGGCATGCAGAAGGTCCCAGGTTCAGTCCCTGGCATCTCCAGTTAAAAAGGGCCAGGCAGTAGGTGATGGGAAAGACCTCTGCCTGAGACCCTGGAGAGGTGTAAAGAGGGGCTGTGGCTCAGTGGCAGAGCATCTGCTTGGTGTGCAGAAGGTCCCAGGTTCAGTCCCTGGCCTCTCCAGTTAAAAAGGAGCAGGAAGTAGGTGATGCGAAAGACCTATGCCTTGGGACCCTGGAGAGCTGTAAAGAGGGGATGTGGCTCAGTGGCAGAGCCTCTGCTTGGCGTGCAGAAGGTCCCAGGTTCAGTCCCCGGCATCTCCAGTTAAAAGGACCAGGCAGGAGGTGATAAGAAAGACCTAGACCTGAGACCCTGGCTCAGTGGCAGAGCCTCTGCTTGGCATGCAGAAGGTCCCAGGTTCAATCCCCGGCATCTCCACTTAAAAGGAGCAGGCAGGAGGTGATGTGAAAGACCTTGACCTGAGACCCTGGTTCAGTGACAAAGCCTCTGCTTGGCATGCAGAAGGTCCCAGGTTCAGTCCCCGGCATCTCCAATTAAAAAGGACCAGGCAGTAGGTGATGGGAAAGACCTCTGCCTGGAACCCTGAAGAGCAGTAAAGAGGGGCTGTGGCTCAGTGGCAGAGCAGCTGCTTGGCACGTCAAGGGCCCCAAGTTCAATCCCCGGCATCTCCAGCTAAAAAGATCTGGCAGCAGGTGATGTGAAAGACCTCCCGCCTGAGACCCTGGAGCGCCGCTGCCAGTCTGAGCAGACAATACTGATTTTGATGGACTGGGGGTCTGATTTAGCAGAAGGCAGCTTCATGCGTCATGTGTCCATGTGAGCCATGCCTCTGTGTGCGCATAACAGCACATGTGTTGCACAAGGACATGTCCAGAGTGCTGTGGTGCTCATTCACCTTGCCCGCTTGCGCCGACAAGCGCCCATTCTTGTGCTCCACCATTCTTGTGCTCATAAACCGACGCGCTTGCTCCAGAAAGCCTTGGTATTAGCGCCGTTAACCTGCCATGATGGATGGCTTCCCGAGGCTACGTTCGCTGCCGATAATCTGCCCGCTCAACTGCCATGATTTAAAGGCTCGGGGAGTCTGTGCCGTGGCGGGCGGCCGTTTCTTCGTCTCTCGTCTCTCGTTCATCGCTGTTCCGCCGGCTGCCGGGCTAAGAGCTCTCTGTAGCCGACTCAGCATCGCCGGGCATGGTGGGGAAGCGGTGGCGTAGGGAAGAGGCCCCGTGCCACAGCGGGCGCAACAGCCAGCGTCCCTGATTGCTCCCTTGGGGAGACTCGAAGCACCTGTCCGTGTCGTTTTCTCCAATCTTTCCTCTTGCGGCTTCTCGCCGAAATCCTTCTGCAAACATTGTTGTGCTGAATTTTGTGGTTGCCGTTCAGGAAACGAGGAGGAGGAGGAGGAGGCATTTGCCCACATCCTCGCTGAGTGGAATGGAGGCATATATTCCAGGAATCCATGGAACTCTAACCACTAGGAACCAGTTCCTTTCCAAAGCAAGTATGGGTGTCTAGCAATCCTGAGCCACGGCCTCCATGGCCTGTCCGTCTCGATCCTGGAGAGCGGCTGCCAGTCTGAGTAGGCAAGTCTGACCTTGACGGACCGAGGGCTTGGTTCAGTAGGAGGCCTCTTCATGGGTGTTCGTCAGTTTTTGACCCCGTGAAGGCACACAGGCTCGATTGCCTTCTTCTCCGTAGCCCCCAACTGGTGTACGGGAGTGAAGATTCTTTGAGATGTACGGAAGTGGCGGGGGATTCGATGAGATTATCGGATATTGTAACTCTGCCTGCAAGAGGATCTGGGAAGGAAAGGGTTAAGAGAATTCTCTCACTGGGGCACACTTGGCAGTTGGCCTCCCCCCCGGATTAGATCATGGGTGTCAAACATACGGCCAAGGGGCCGGATCAAGCCCCCGGAGGGCGGAGAGCCAGTTTGGTGTCGTGGTTAGGTGCGCGGACTCTAATCTGGGAGAACCAGTTTTGATTCCCCACTCCTCCACTTGCACCTGCTGGATGACCTTGGGTCAGTGACAAGTTCTCTCAGAGCTGTTCTTGAAAAAGAGCCGTTTCTGTCAGAGCTCTCTCAGCCCCACCCACTTCACAGGGAGTCTGTTGTGGGAAGGGGAAGGGAAAGGAGTTTGTAAGCTGCTCTGAGAATCCCTTGGGTAGTGAAGGGCCATGGGGTATAAATCCAGTCTCCTCCTCTCCTCCTCCTCCTCTATCAGGCCCGCAGTGGAACCGGCTGTCTTCTTCTTCTTCCAGTTCTGCTGCTGCTGCTGCGTCATCGTAGGTTTGCAGCTTACAGATGCACACCGGTACAGCATACTCAGGTTTGCAACAGCACAGAACCAACAGGCCAAACAGTATCTTCAGCTGGACGATCCACAGAGAGGTACATGGGCAGAGTTACGGAACCGT
>NW_015174390.1:32072-46745 GCF_001447785.1 Gekko japonicus
CACTTGTACCTGCTGGATGACCTTAGGCAAGCCATAGTCCTGTCGGAGCTGTTCTTGAAAAAGAGCCGTTTCTGTCAGAGCTCTCTCAGCACCGCCTCCCTCACAGGCAGTGTTCCCTCTAAGCTGAGTTAGTGTGAGCTAGCTCACAGTTTTTTACCCTCCGGCTCACAAATTTTTGTCTTAGCTCAGGAAGGAGGGCTCCAGAGCAAGCTAATTTATGAAGTAGCCAAATTGCTCACTCACAACTTTAATGTCAGTAGCTCACAAAGTAGAATTCTTGCTCACAAGACTCCACAGCTTAGAAGGAACATTCACAAGGATGTCTGTTGTGGGGAGGGGAAGGGAAAGGAGTTTGTCAGCCGCTCTGAGACTCCTTTGGGTAGTGAAGGGCAGGGTATAAATCCAATCTCTTCTTCTTCTTCTTTTACCTCACAGGGTGCCTGTTGTGGGGAGGGGAAGGAAAAGGAGTTTTTCAGCTGCTCTGAGACTCCTTTGGGTAGTGAAGGGCGGGGTATAAATGCCATCTCTTCTACTTTTTCTTCTCCTGGATGAGCTTGCAAAGAGCAGACGGCTTTCCCTGCATTTCCCTTTCTTTGGGTAGGGGGGTGAAGTTTTGTTTTTGACGGTCCGTTTAGCATGGCCACCTGCTCTCCTACTTTTCCTCCATTTTTGGAGCCATTGACGGGCGTCTCTCATCAGCGCCCCCCCCCTCGCAGCCCGGCTACCATGGTGACGTCCGGTTTGGCGCCCTGGCCTCAGATGAACCGGCTTCGAATGAGCCCTGCGGGCCACAGCCCTTCCAAAAGAATCGCCACACCCAGCCCTAATTGGAGGCCGAGGGAGCCGCAGATATTCCAGCCTGCGTCTCTGCTGCTGCCCCGATTCCCCACCAGCATATTGCTGAAACTCCTAAGCCGGCCACCTTCCTTTTATTTTGGCCGCCACCGTGACCGATCGTCCTGCAAACCCGCCGAAGTCTTGAGACAAGAGTTGCCAGCTCCAGGTTGACAGAGATGCTGATTCTGTGAACTTAAACAAGCCAGCAAAAACCTGTGTACAAATGCACTAATATGGAAAGGATTGCTCTAAATTAGCTGTTGTAGATCTTCTGGGCTGTCTGGCCGTGGTCTTGGCATTGTAGGACCTGACGTTTCGCCAGCAGCTGTGACTGGCATCCTCAGAGGTATAACACAGAAAGATGGAGGACTCTCTGTGTCAAGGTGAAAAGAAAAAAATGGTAGGCAGGTAATTTATATCTACTCTGGAAGGTGGGGTAGGGCTGAGTCATTCTCTTGTAAGAGTTCCCCAGATTGTGAACAAGCTAATGGAGGAGCTTTCCTGAGGAGGTTCTTTTGTATATGGATTGTTTCCTGAGGAGGTTCTTTTGCATGTGGATTGGCTGTTAAAATTCTAATCTTATCTGTAGTGCTGTTGTCAGATGTAGTTCCAAATTGCTCTAAATATTGTACTGTTAGATTTCAAATCAGCTGTGCCTATAAGTTCTTATTTCTGTGGTTCGACTCCCTTATGCGTATTACAACGATAATTGCATGTCGATGAAACTGACATGATTATTGTTTCAGTTTTTCCCCATTTGAAATTTAATAATGCAATATCGAGAGCATTTATTTCTGTATTAGTGCATGCGTACGCAGTGTTTTTTTGACGGTTTGTTTTCCACACTGTGTACTTCACCTGCTATTGTACTACCTGGTTCTGAAAGTGGTGCATCCTCCGTGGCAGTCCTGCTGAGATGCAAATGCGGGTGGCGTAAGTACAGGCATGCTTGGATGCATTGGAGCCGATGGCGGTTGATTAAAGAACCTGTTCTCAGAGCAGAAGGCCCTCAAAGTCTTACTGGCAGGGGCTGGCCAAAGGAGTACCGCAGGGCTCCCCGACACGGTTCCCCCTGGCACCACGGCACCAGCCCCAACCCCTTTCCTGGTACCCACCGAGTGTTTTCAGGAAGTGGGTGGGGCTTCTGCCCAGCAGAGCTTCCAATTGGCCGTTGGAGATTTGAGTGGCTGTGCAGATTTTTTTTTTTAAAAAAAAAGGTTGCTTTGGCAGTGTCACGGTAGAGCCAGGGAGTCAGGCTGGGAGGGTGGGTCACAAGACAAGTCCGAGGGTCAGCCGGGAGAGCGGTCAGCAGAGCATTAAACAAGTCCCAAAACACCAGACACAGCCGTAGTCAAACGTTACCAGAGGTCAGAGTCCAGATAGCAAAGCTGAGAGCGTCAAAAAAAAAAGCGGGGAGTCAGGAGCCAGAGCAAGAAGTCCACAAACACAAGCCGAGTCCAAAAAGCCACAGAGTCAAACAGGAATCAAGGTGCAGAGCTTTTGGTTCTACGAACAAGGTTGCCAGCACAAAGTGCTCATGGCCAGAGGCCCTACTAAATAGTGCTCTGGCTCATTAACCCATTAGCACCTTTGTGCGAGGTCCTGGCTGCAGTTAAAACTCAGGCCTCAAGGATCTCCACCCTCTTGAACGTGCTTCTAGCCAGATCCTGACGTCTCCTATCCCTAAGCCGGCTTACAGGTGGGGGAGATGCAGGTGGTGAGCTGCTTACCGCCAGATCAATCCCAGGTGCAAACCGTCCTGTAGTTGACTCAGATTCCTGTGTATCCTCCTCCGTACTTACAGTAGGTGCAGATCCTGATGCTTCTTCAGCTCTTAAAGGCACGGAATCCTCCCCTCTTAGGCTGTCAGGAGCTGGATCTGGGGCTGAGTCAAGGGCAGGCATGACAGGCAGCAGCACTCTTCTCCGGGTGATTGAAGGGAAGCTGCGGCAGCTGGTTTTATTTATTTATTTATTTATTTATTTATTTATTTCACTTTTGCCCCGCCCTCCCTGCAAGGCGGGCTCAGGGCGGCTTCCAAAAACTGACAAGCAGTATACATCCACAATAAAACTGCAAGACATCATTTTAAACGCAACCAGTCAATATAAAACATTCATTGGATGGCGATAAAACTAAAGTGCAATTTAGGGACACATTCAGCGGTGCCACCGCGCTAGGTCGTGTTTTGTGGCTGGCTCCACCTCCCGTGGCAGGCATTTTGTGGTTGCCACGCTGTGTCAGAATTCGAAAGGTGCTCACAGGTTCAAAAAGGTCGGGGACCCCTGGACCAATGCTCCCTCTAAGCGGTGAAGTCCTGTGAGCAAAAATTCTGCTTTGTGAGCTCCTGGCATTAAAGTTGTGAGCGAGCAATTGGGCTGCTGCATGAATCAGTTTGCTCTGGAGCCCTCCTTCCTGAGCTGAGACAAAAAAGTGTGAGCCAGAGGCTAGAAAACTGTGAGCTAGGCTCACACTAACTCAGCTTAGAGGGCATACTGCCCTGGACCACTGTATCTGTGGCTAGGTTTCTGTTCTCTGCCCTGAAAATACGGGCCGAGTTAACATCCGGTGAACAATCGGATTCCAACCCTTAAACCGTTAGCCACATTAGGATGATTGATGGCTGCTGAGATTTTGCGTAGATTATTATAATAGCAGGTTTTCTGCTTCTGAATGGCCCGTGAGCTATAATAAACACTGAATGTCTGGGGTAAGCAGTGGGTGCCCGTGTTGGTGCGAAGCAGGGGTCATTTCGTAGAAAAAGAGGTGCAGGAGCTCATTAGCATATCTCATTAGCATAACTTATTTGCATATGCCACACCCCCTGACATCACCGGAAGTGTGTCAGAAGGCAACACCCACCGCTCAGGCTTCACTGGACTGTTTTGGATTGCTAGCTATTGGGGGGGGGACGTGCAGATCTGTCCTCGCAGAGGAGGGAGAGCTTGTACCTGAATAAAACTTGGTCTTAAAGGTGCCACTGGACTGTTTTGGATTGCTAGCTATTGGGGGGAGGGATGTGCAGATCTGTCCTCGCAGAGGGGGGAGAGCTTGTACCTGAATAAAACTTGGTCTTAAAGGTGCCACTGGACTGTTTTGGATTGCTAGCTATTGGGGGGAGGGATGTGCAGATCTGTCCTCGCAGAGGAGGGAGAGCTTGTACCTGAATAAAACTTGGTCTTAAAGGTGCCACTGGACTGTTTTGGATTGCTAGCTATTGGGGGGGGGACGTGAAGATCTGTTCTCACAGAGGAGGGAGAGCTTGTACCTGAATAAAACTTGGTCTTAAACATGCCACTGGACTGTTTTGGACCGGGAGGGCTGGGGGGAGCTCTGTACCTTACCTGGCTGCTTCTTGCTCTGACTGAGGGCTGCTGGGAGCAGGGGGTGGGGCTTGTTGCATGTGCCCGCCCCCTTGGCTCTTTACTGCCGGAGCTCCGCTCCTGTGCGCTCCTGCAGGAAATGACCCCCGGTCTGAAGCAATATAAAATAGTTTTGAGTCCAGCAGCACCTGTAAGACCGACAAAGTTTAATTCTGGGCATAAGCTTTCGTGTTCTCGCACACTTCTTCAGATACCTGGAAACAGACTTTGCCAACCATTACATATAGACGGGGGGGGGGGGTGTTAGTTGCCAGGAAAGGCTGGTTAGAGTCAAGATGTATTTATTTCATTTCTTAAACTTGTACCCCGCCCTCCCTGCCAAAGCAGGCTCAGGGCGGCTCACATCATAAAAACGTTTTAACAATAAATGCCACAAACCATCTAAAAGCAATTCATCAAACCATTCCTTAACAATTCATTACAACAATTCACAATTAAAGTGCTAGCAATTAAACTATGATCTCAAGGTGGCCTCATAAAATCAATGAGTTAACTTGATACTCAGCCTGTTGGTCTTTCTCAGTTTCGGTGGGCGGGCACAGGCTAGTAATAGTAGACCAGGTGCCAGGCTTCTGTTGTTATTCACGATGGTAGTGGTGGCAGCTCCTAGTTGAAGGCCTGGTGGAAGAGCTCCGTCTCGCAGGCCCTGCGGAACTGTAAAAGATGCGTAAGTAACTGAGAGAATAAGTATAGCTGAGATTGGATTGAAGCAGTTGGCGAGACCGGCGAATAGCAGCAAATCAGCATACAAACACCAGGTTCACCAACAGATGTGAGAACTGAGTTCGAGTCCGGTGGCACCTTTAAGACCGAGTTTAATTCTGCGTATGAGTGAGAACTGGGAGTCTGAGTATGGGTAGATGCACGCTTCTTCAGAGCCATTAAAACAGACTTCCTCGGGCGTTCCGTATAGGTAGAGAGAGGGTGGAGGGGTTACTTACCCGGAAGGGCTGATTAGAGCCAATTAAACTTCGTTGGTCTTAAAGGTGCCTCCGGACTCAGACTTTGGGGTAGGCAGTGTTTGAATAAATCGCAAACGTAGCGTTAAGTTTGCCTTGTATGGCTGGCATGCTGGAACTGTGTACGCCAACTGGCTGCAGCTCTTCTGGGATCTCAAAGGTCTTTCCCAGAGGTGGTTTGATATCACCCGCCTCTCCATAACAACCCTAGATTTCCTTGGCGGCCTCCCATCCCGGTACTGACCAGGGCTGACCCTGCTTAGCTTCCGAGATCTGATGAGATTGGACTGTCAAATATTCTTCTTTACTTCATGTTTACCCTTCTTTTCTCCCCAGTGGAGCCCCAAAGTGGCTCACATCCTTCCCCTCTCCTCCGTTTTGCCCGCACAACAACCCTGTGAGGTAGGTCAGGCTGAGAGTGCGCGACTGGCCCGAGGCCACCCGGCTTCCATGCAGGGTGGGGGATTCGAACCTGGGTCTCCCAGATCCTAATCCAGCACTACACCATGTAATGCAGCAGTGATCCTGCATGCACAGAGAGCAGATTAGAACGAATAAAAGGAACAGATAAGAAGAGATAAATGGAAGTCCTTCTTCACCCAAAGAGTGATGAACACATGGGACTCACTGCCACGGGAGGTGGTGGCAGCTACAAACAGGGACGGCTTCAAGTGGGAATTGGATAAACATATGGAGCAGAGGTCCATCAGTGGCTATTAGCCACAAGGTATAGATAGGCTCTCTCGGTCTGGGGCAAGTGATGCTCTGTATTCTTGGTGCTTGGGGGGGGGGCAACAGTGGGAGGGCTTCTAGTGTCCTGGCCCCACTGGTGGACCTCCTGAGGGCACCTGGAATTTTTGGCCACTGTGTGACAGAGTGTTGGACTGGATGGGTTGTGGGCCTGATCCAACATTCGCTTCTCTTATGTTCTTATGATCCCTGAATGGTTTCTCGGGGTACGGCCCGTGTAGACTGAGCGGTGGGCAGCCCATGCGGGGCCATATTGCTGCAGGGCAGTCTGGTTTTAGGATGCAGGTGCCCAGCGCTTGGGCCGCATGGAGTCAGTGTCGTTCGGCAGGGTGAGCATCTGTGCCTGCTTCAAGTGTTCCAACTCCAGCCCTGTGCACGCTTGCTTGGAAATATTCCATAGGCGTCTTCCTGCAGAAACACGCATAGATTGCAGCCACCCAGTGAGTTCCGCGGTTCTGTCTTTTAATAATAATAATAATAATAATAAGTAGTAGTAGTAGTAGTAGTAGTAGTAGTAGTAGTATCATCGTATGGCATTGTGTTTAGTTTAGCCAGGTGATCCCAAGATTGTCTGGCAGCCTGAAGTTCTAGCTCTTTTAGTGTTATGCACCACTAGGTGGCGAGCTAGATTTGTTTTTGGGGCTGAGAGAGCTGTGACTGGACTGGTTTCGGTTCTCCAGATTAGAGCCTGTCGCTCTTAACCACGACACCACACAGGCCAGTCTGGTGTCGTAGTTAGGCGCGCGGACTCTAATCTGGGAGAGCCGGCTTTGATTCCCCACTCCTCCATGTGCAGCCACTGGTGAGACCTTGGGTTAGTCACAAGTTCTCTCGGAGCTGTTCCCTCAAGAGTATTCCTCGAAAGAGCTCTCTCAGCCCCACCTACCTCACAGCAGGTCGGTTGTGGGGAGGGGAAGTGAAAGGAGATTGTAAGCTACTCTGAGACTCCTTTGGGCACTCCTGACTGATCCGTCAGTCAAAGACACTGGTTTGGTGGGTGCAACGGGCCCTCTTCTGTGTCATCTCCATGATGGTGGGACACCCTCCCCTGGGGAAGCGCTCCAGGCCCCCTCACTTTCAGGAGGCAGATGAAGATCGCTTTATTTAGGGCAGCATTCGATTAAAGCAGTCCTAAATTGACATGTGAAATTTTGGGGTCTTATCATGCAGGGGTCATTTCGTAGAAAAAGAGGTGCAGGAGCTCATTAGCATAACTCATTAGCATAACTTATTTGCATATGCCACACCCCCTGACATCACCGGAAGTGTGTCAGAAGGCAACACCCACAGCAACTTACCTAGCTGCTTCTTGCGCCTCGTGGCCCAACTGAGGGCTGCGGGGGGCGGGGCTTGTTGCATGTGCCCGCCCCCTGGGCTCTTCACTGCCGGAGCTCCGCTCCTGTGCGCTCCTGCAGGAAAGGACCCCTGGTTTATGTTTGCCTAGAGCTCCAAATGAAAGAGATTCTACAAATAGAGAACATGGTAACAGGTTTGAGAAGGAAGAAAGAAAAAGAAAGCCATACCACGTACAGTGTAATGACTAAACTGACATATGAAAAATTGAAGTCTATTTTACCGTGTTGAATATAAGTATTGTAAAGGAATAGTGGTGCTGCGGTGGCTCAAGTGGTTAAGATGCTGAACTGCAGGCTCTGGAAGGTTGGTAGTTCAGCAGTTCGAGACCCGAGTGTGCTGCATGACGGAGTGAGCTCCCGTCTCTACTTCTAGCTCCTGCCAACCTAGAAGTTTGAAAGCAAGAAATTGCAAGTAGATAATTAGGTACCACTTCAGTGGGAAGGTCACAGCGTTCTGTGTGCCTTGGTGTTTAGTCATGCCAGCCACATGACCACGGAAATGTCTTTGGACAGCTCTGGCTCTTCGGCTTTGAAACGGAGATGAGCACCGCAACCCTAGAGTCGGATTCGACTGGCTTTCGAGCAAGGGAACCTTTACCTTTACCTTTAAAGGAATAGCAAAAGTTCTTATACAAATACCAACACATTAAACAGCAGACGTGTCCATTCCAATGTGGAAAAGACGAAGAAATCCTATAGTAGAAAAACCCTTTTCCATTAGGTATGGAATACTCTCCCAAGATTGTATCCTTCTGTAGTAAGAAAGTTCATCTTATCTGTATTAGGATGATGAAGCATATGATTAATAAGGATCCAAACGCAACGGGCTATCGAGAAAGGGCCGTTTCGAAAATCCTCTTTATCCTGTACATTAACATATAGACAAAGAAACTCACTGTAGTGCCCAGCAATGTAAATACAGAAAATCTCTCAGTTCCGATAGGCATACTTAAATTAGTTGTTGTAGATCTTCCGGGCTGTAAGGCCGTGGTCTTGGCCTCGTGGCACCTGATGTTTCGCCAGCATCCTCATGCCCGTCACAGCTGCTGGCGAAGTGTCAGGTACCACAAGGCCAAGGCCACGGCCTTACAGCCTGGAAAATCTACAACAACTAATGAACTCCGGCTGGGAAAGCCTTCAACAACATAGAGATACTTAATATATAAGAAGATAAGAAGAGCCTTGCTGGATCAGACCAGTGGTCCATCCGGTCCAGTATCCTGTCTCACACAATGGCCAACCAGTTCCTCTGGAGGGCCAACAACAGGCCATAGAGGCTGAGGTCTTCATGAGAACATCAGAAGAGCCTTGCTGGCTCAGACCAGTGGTCCATTCAGTCCAGCCTCCCGTCTCACACAGTGGCCAACCAGTTCCCCTGCAGGGCCAGCAACAGGACATAGAGACTGAGGCCTTCATGAGAACCTCAGAAGAGCCCTGCTGGAACAGACCAGAGAGAATCTGTCTAGTCCAGCCTCCCTGTCTCACACAGTGGCCAACCGGTTCCTCTGGAGGGCCTACAACAGGACATAGAGGTCGAGGCCTTCATAGGAACATACAAAGAGTCCTGCTGGGTCAGCCCAGTGAGGGTCCATCTAGTCCAGCCTCCCGTCTCACACAGGGGCCAGCCAGTCCCTCTGGAGGGCCAGCAACAAGGCAGAGAGGCCGAGGCCTTCCCCTGATGAGAACCTGTGAAGAGCCCTGCTGGAACAGACCAGAGAGAATCTGTCTAGTCCAGCCTCCCGTCTCACACAGGGGCCAGCCAGTCCCTCTGGAGGGCCAGCAACAAGGCAGAGAGGCCGAGGCCTTCCCCTGATGAGAACCTGTGAAGAGCCCTGCTGGAACAGACCAGAGAGAATCTGTCTAGTCCAGCCTCCCGTCTCACACAGGGGCCAGCCAGTCCCTCTGGAGGGCCAGCAACAAGGCAGAGAGGCCGAGGCCTTCCCCTGATGAGAACCTGTGAAGAGCCCTGCTGGAACAGACCAGAGAGAATCTGTCTAGTCCAGCCTCCCGTCTCACACAGGGGCCAGCCAGTCCCTCTGGAGGGCCAGCAACAAGGCAGAGAGGCCGAGGCCTTCATAGGAACATACAAAGAGTCCTGCTGGATCAGACCAGTGAGAGTCCATCTAGTCCAGCCCCCTGTCTCACACAGTGGCCAACCGGTTCCTCTGGAGGGCCAGCAACAGGGCAGAGAGGCCGAGGCCTTCATAGGAACATACGAAGAGTCCTGCTGGGTCAGACCAGTGAGGGTCTCTCTAGTCCAGCCTCCCGTCTCACACAGGGGCCAGCCAGTCCCTCTGGAGGGCCAGCAACAGGGCAGCGAGGCCGAGGCCTTCCCCTGATGAGAACCTCAGAAGAGCCCTGCTGGGTCAGACCAGTGAGGGTCTCTCTAGTCCAGCCTCCCGTCTCACACAGGGGCCAGCCAGTCCCTCTGGAGGGCCAGCAACAGGGCAGCGAGGCCGAGGCCTTCCCCTGATGAGAACCTCAGAAGAGCCCTGCTGGGTCAGACCAGTGAGGGTCTCTCTAGTCCAGCCTCCCGTCTCACACAGGGGCCAGCCAGTCCCTCTGGAGGGCCAGCAACAGGGCAGCGAGGCCGAGGCCTTCCCCTGATGAGAACCTCAGAAGAGCCCTGCTGGGTCAGACCAGTGAGGGTCTCTCTAGTCCAGCCTCCCGTCTCACACAGGGGCCAGCCAGTCCCTCTGGAGGGCCAGCAACAGGGCAGCGAGGCCGAGGCCTTCCCCTGATGAGAACCTCAGAAGAGCCCTGCTGGGTCAGACCAGTGAGGGTCTCTCTAGTCCAGCCTCCCGTCTCACACAGGGGCCAACCGGTTCCTCTGGAGGGCCTACAACAGGACATAGAGGTTGAGGCCTTCATAGGAACATACAAAGAGTCCTGCTGTCCAGCCTCCCGTCTCACACAGTGGCCAACCGGTTCCTCTGGAGGGCCTACAACAGGACATAGAGGTTGAGGCCTTCATAGGAACATACAAAGAGTCCTGCTGGATCAGACCAGTGAGGGTCCATCTAGTCTAGCACCCTGTCTCACCAAGTGGCCAACCAGCCTCCCGTCTCACACAGGGGCCAGCCAGTCCCTCTGGAGGGCCAGCAACAGGGCAGAGAGGCCGAGGCCTTCCCCTGATGAGAACCTCAGAAGAGCCCTGCTGGGTCAGACCAGTGAGGGTCCGTCTAGTCCAGCCTCCCGTCTCACACAGGGGCCAACCAGTTCCTCTGGAGGGCCAGCAACAGGAGATAGAGGTCGAGGCCTTCATAAGAACATACGAAGAGTCCTGCTGGGTCAGACCAGTGGTCCATCTAGTCCAGCATCCTGTCTCACACTTACAGTTTACATTGGCTACAAAGCGCATTAATAATGGAATGATAAATCATACTTTGATTTTTTCCTATATGAGTTTTATTAATTATAATACAGTTCTGTACATCGTATAGGTTCCCCCCCTTCCCCCCCCCTTTTCTACCCAAATGGAGGAGAGGCAGCCAATAAATATCTTGAGCTGGATTGCAAAAGGCCCGAGCAATGCTGTTTAACGTGTTAATTCATGGAGACGTCATGAGTCGGGAGGGATTCGAGGGCCCTTCACGCCCATGCAGCCGCAAACAGGGCCCGCTGCCCGGCTCTTCGGGTGACGTCGTTCTTCCTGCTCGGGACTGGACAACGGACCAGCCAGGGAATGAAAGGAAGGTGGGAACTGGGTTTTTCCAAGTTAGGGAAACCCACGGATACGATACGCTCAGTGCCTGGGCAACGCTGTGGCTTGCTTGCTGGCTGGCTTGAAACCCGATCCCTTTGCATGAGGACGTAAATCATGGCCCTTACGTCTGGCCTCCGATAAGAGCCCCGTCGGCCCTCGACTGACGCGCCCTTAATCTGCCCTTCCCTCTGGAGGGTGACGCCTTTCGTCCTGGAAGTCTTTCCAGCTGAGCAAACGCATCCACCACCCTGTGGGTATCGGCAGTGTGTGCGCACGGTGAGCTACAAGTGCGAGATCACGCCGGAGCCTTTCAAATCCTTTTTTAAAAAAGTTCTTCCTTTAGGCCCCGCCTTTCTCCCCAGTGGGAACGCGAAGTGCCTTACATCAGAGGGGTGCCGAACTCATTTGTTACGAGGGCCGGATCTGACATAAATGAGACCTTGTTGGGCCGGGCCGTATGTGTGTCATAAAAGGTAATGCCAGGTAGTGGAGATAGAAACTTTATAAAGGACACAAACACGTTGGGGTTTTTTTTTAACTTAAAATAAAAACATGCTTAAAACATCAGCACTCTTGCAATATTTTGTTTATTTAACTGACCCCTCTTGCTCTGAATTATCGCATCAAAACATCTGTGCTGTTGCAGTCCTGAGTCTGCTGTTCAGGTGTGTATCTCTCAGCTGCAAACCTACAATGACGCAGCAGCAGAACTGGGAGAAGAAGCAGAAAGCCAGTTCCACTGCGGGCCTGATGGGAGTCTTGGGGGGGGGGCCTGATGCGGCCCTCAGGCCGCGTGTTTGACACCCCTGCCTTACATCATTCTCTCCTCTGTTTCATCCTCACGGCAGCCCTGTGAGGTAGGCCCGGCTGAGAGTGTGTGGCTGGCCCCAGGGCCCTCAGTGAGCTTCCATGGCAGAGTGGGGATTCAGATCCAGGCCTCCCAGAGCCTAGTCTGATGCTCTAACCGTTGCACCACGCTGGCTGTCTCGCCTTTGCTACCGAATGTCTGGTGGCTTGGCTGGGACAGTTCTGCCTTGAGTGACTCTGCCCGGAATCCGGCCTCTTGCCAGAGTCCGATCTCCTGACGGTGTTGCTCTCAGCTTTGCTGACACAGCCCCTCACCACGTTAGGGTGTGCATCCAAGAGGAGGTTACTTGGATTAAAGTAAAGGTAAAGGTTCCCTTGCTTGAAAGCCAGTCGAGTCCGACTCTAGGGTTGCGGTGCTCATCTCCGTTTCCAAGCCGAAGAACCAGCGCTGTCCGAAGACGTTTCCGTGGTCATGTGGCCGGCATGACTAGACACCAAGGCGCACGGAACGCTGTGACCTTCCCACCAAAGTGGTACCTATTTATCTACTTGCAATGTCTTGCTTTCGAACTGCTAGATTGGCAGGAGCTGGAACTGGAGACGGGAGCTCACTCCGTCATGCGGCACACCCGGGTTGCGAACTGCTGAACTACCGGCCTTCCACAGCCTGCAGTTCAGCGTCTTAACCACTTGAGCCACCGCAGCTCCATAGGATTAGGATCCTTTTAAAAACATCCCTTATCTGTTTGACACCGTGACCTGGATGGCCCAGGCTAGCCTGATCTCATCAGATCTTGGAAGATAAGCAAGGTCTGTCCTGGTTAGTATTCGGATGGGAAACCACCGAGGAAGTCCAGGGTTGCTATGCAGAGGCAGGCAAGGGCAAACCCACCTCCATTTATCTCTTGCTTTGACCTTGGATAGACCAGGCTGGGCTGATCTCATCAGACCTTGGAAGCTAAGCAGGGTCAGTCCCGGTTAGTATTCGGATGGGAAACCACCGAGGAAGTCCAGGGTTGCTATGCAGAGGCAGGCAATGGCAACCCACCTCCATTTATCTCTTGCTTTGACCTTGGATAGACCAGGCTGGGCTGATATAATCAGATCTCGGAAGCTAAGCAGGTTCAGTCCCAGTTAGTATTCGGATGGGAAACCACCGAGGAAGTCCAGGGTTGCTGTGCAGAGGCAGGTAATGGCAAACCACCTCTGAACCTCTCTTGGCTTGACCTGGATGGTCCAGACAAGCTTGATCTCGTCATATCTCGGAAGCTGAGCAGGGTTGGCCCTGGTTTGTACTTGGATGGGAGCCCACCATGGAAGTCCAGGGTTGCTACACAGAGGCAGGCAAGGGCAAACCATGTCTTCTGCCGTGAAAACCCTTTGGGGTCACCAAAAGCCGCTTGCGGCTTGACGGCGCTTTCCAGCACTACCCGCTGGTGGCCTCAGCTGCATACTTGACCGGGGCTGAATCGAACCCTCCAGCTTCAACTCGCACATGCCTCTCTTCTCCCTGTGCCTCAGTTTCCCATCCTATCCCTTTCAGGTGAGCAGCTGGGGAGAGGTGAGAGGCCACCTTGTAGCCTCGCGGGGCCGAGAGCTGGTTGCTTGAAAGACTTTGCCGCACCTTCTGTGGCCGGAGTCCCTCGGCCCAGAGGGAGACCTCCGTCCGCTTATGCTGAAGGTGGTGGCGGAGGCCAATTGCATTGTTTATTGCCTTTATGTTCTTAATGAGATTTTATTGTAACGCATCTCTGACTCAGTTTGTTGCGATCCGCCCTGAGCCTGTTTGGGGAGGAAGAAAGGAAGGGAGGAGAGTGGTAGAAAGAAAGAAAAGATGGGCCGAGAGGAAGGAAGGAAGAAAGGAGAGTGGTAGAAAGAAAGAAAAGATGGGCTGAGAGGAGAGGAAGAGAGGGAGGGAGGGAGGAGAGGGGGAAGGAAGGAAAGAAAAAGAAGGAAGGAAGGAAGAAAGGAAGGGCAGGTAGAAAGTACTGGTTGGAAGGAAGGAAGAGAGAGAGAGAGAGAGAGAGAAAAGGGCAGAGAGAGGAAGGAAGGAAGAAAAGGAAGAAAGGAAGGGCAAGCAGGCAGAAAGAAATGGAAGGAAGAGAAAGAAGGAAAGAAAGAAAGAAAAGGGCAGGCAGAAAGAAAGAGAGAGGAAGGAAGGAAGGAAGGAAAAAAGAGGAAAGAAAGAAAGAAAGAAAGAAAGAAAGAAAGAAAGAAAGAAAGAAAGACTTCCCGTCTGGTGGCGGATCACCTCAGAAATGCACCTGGAGAGGGAGAAGGGCAGGATCAGGCCCGGTTCTGTGCTTAGAACTTTGTAGTAGTTGAAAATAGATGATTCAAAATGATGAAAATGGATCCGCTCCGTGTTTTTATCATGTGACCTCCCCCCCCCCATCTATGCAGTGGTGGCTATGGCTTTTTGGAATTGGCTACTATAGCATTTACTATTGAAACCAAGCTGATTCGAGGTCTTGCGCTTGGGAGATTTGATTGTTGTGATGAGCGGCAGGTGGACAGGAGCCAGAGCTCTTCTCTTTCTGGAATGATAATTCGCTGATCCGGGGAAGCCGAGAGATCTGCCTATTGAGACACTCTCTGTAAGAGGATGAGAGGCCGTCCGAGGTCAGCCCAGCTGTGGACAGCAGATTCGTCCCCGGGCAAACCAGCTGGCTAGGGCTGCCAGTCTCCAGGTGGACCCTGGAGATCTCCTGGACTTCTAGCCGATCTTCAGAGTCTGGAAATCCATTCTCTTGGAGGAAAGGGCTGTTTTGGAGGGCGGGGTCTGTGGCGTTCTATTATTATTATTATTATTATTATTATTATTATTATTATTATTATTATTATTATTATTATTATTATTATTATTATTATTATTA